>NW_027194675.1:52500-83875 GCF_032444005.1 Ranitomeya imitator
TGGAGCAACCACGCGACTTGGGTAGACCCACCACAAAGTCCATTCCGACCATCTCCCAGGGCCTGTCTGCCACCGGTAGAGGGTAAAGCAACCCAGCAGGCCGTTGCCGAGGAGACCGATTCTGGGCGCAAGAAACGCACGCCTGAATGTAGTCCCTGACATCACGGGCCATATGCGGCCACCAGTATGTTCTCGCCAAAAGTTCTGATGTCCTCTTGGTCCCAAAATGCCCCCCCACTCTGGAGGAGTGAGCCCAAGAGAGAACCTCCGGTCGCAAGTTAGCTGGCACGAAAGTCTTGCCCGGGGGCACAGACTCTAGCGAAACCGGAGCTACAGTTCTCAGGCTCTCAGAAGGGACAATAAGCCGAGGCTCCTCCTCCTCCTCCTCAGATGACACTACGGAGCGGGAGAGAGCGTCGGCACGAACGTTCTTCTCCCCGGAGAGAAAATGGAGAGTAAAATGGAACCGGGAGAAGAACAGGGACCATCTAGCCTGGCGAGAATTCAGCCGCTGGGCCGTCTGTATATACACCAAGTTCTTGTGGTCAGTGAAGACTTGGAAGGGAAAGCGAGCTCCCTCCAAGAGGTGTCTCCACTCTGAAAAAGCCAACTTCATGGCTAGCAACTCCCTGTCCCCGATGGAATAATTCCTCTCCGCTGGTGTGAAGGTCTTGGAGAAGAAGAAGCAAGGATGCTTCCGACCTTGAGCATCCTTTTGGAAAAGGACTGCTCCAGCACCAACGGATGAGGCATCCACCTCCAAGATGAATGGTTTATCTACATCGGGGCGATGTAGGATGGGAGCGCTAGCGAAGTGTGACTTAATCGAGAGAAAGGCCTTGGAGACCTCCTCTGACCACAACTTGGGATTTGCTCCCTTCTTGGTGAGGGCGACCAAGGGAGCTACCAAAGTTGAGAAGTGTGGAATGAACTGGCGATAATAATTAATGAACCCCATAAAGCGCTGCACCGCTTTAAGAGAATGGGGTTCCTGCCAGTCCAATACAGCCTGTAGCTTGGCAGGATCCATAGCCAAACCCTGGGCAGAAATGATATATCCAAGGAAAGGCAAGGACTCCTGCTCAAACACACACTTCTCCAACTTAGCGTAGAGGGAGTTTGCCCGTAAGAGGTCGAAGACTTTGCGAACATCTCTCCGATGGGAGTCTATATCTGGAGAGTAGATGAGAATGTCATCCAGATAGACTACGACCGAGGTGGTGAGCATATCCCGAAAGATGTCGTTCACAAAGTCTTGGAAAACGGCTGGGGCATTACAGAGCCCAAAGGGCATCACTAGATATTCATAGTGCCCATCCCTGGTGTTAAAAGCCGTCTTCCATTCATCCCCCTCACGGATGCGAATCAGGTTGTAAGCACCCCGCAGATCTAACTTTGTAAATACCTTTGCTCCCCGTAGCCTATCAAAGAGCTCAGATATCAGGGGTAATGGGTACTTGTTCTTAACGGTAATGGCGTTAAGACCCCTGTAGTCTATGCATGGACGTAAGTCTCCAGTCTTCTTCTGTACGAAGAAGAACCCAGCCCCTGCCGGTGACACTGACTTCCTAATGAATCCTCTTGCCAGATTCTCCTGAATATACTGGGACATTGCCTCCGTCTCCGGGAGAGATAACGGGTAGACTCGACCCCGGGGAGGCTCAGCACCAGGCAAGAGGTCAATAGGACAGTCATAGGGGCGGTGAGGCGGAAGGGTCTCCGCAGCTCTTTTGGAGAACACGTCTGCATGGGACCAATAGTGCTTGGGGAGAGAGGAAAGATCTGCGGGTACCTGTGTAGTAGCAACCTGAACGCACTCCCTCTGACATCTACCCTCACAGGATTTACTCCATCCCAAAATTCTCCCAGAGGACCACTCAATATGAGGAGAATGGTAGCGAAGCCATGGCATCCCCAACAGGACCTCATCAATTCCCTCAGGAATGACTAATAGGGAGATTATCTCCTGATGTGATGGAGACACAGATAGGGTGAAAGGAATGGTTTGGTGGGTAATCTGTGAAGGTAGTGTTGACTAGGGTTGAGCGAAACGGGTCGAACATTTTCAAAAGTCGCCGACTTTTGGCTAAGTCGGGGTTTCATGAAACCCGATCCGACCCCTGTGCGGGGTCGGCCATGCGGTACGCGACTTTCGCGCCAAAGTCGCGTTTCAATGACGCGAAAAGCGCCATTTCTCAGCCAATGAAGGTAAACGCAGAGTGTGGGCAGCGTGATGACATAGGTCCTGGTCCCCACCATCTTAGAGAAGGGCATTGCAGTGATTGGCTTGCTGTCTGCGACGTCACAGTGGCTATAAAGAGGCGTTCCCGCCGACCGCCATCTTACTGCTGCTGATCTGAGCTTAGGGAGAGGTTGCTGCCGCTTTGTCAGAAGCAGGGATAGCGTTAGGCAGGGTCCATTAACCACAAAACCGCTTGTGCTGCAGCGATTTGCACTGTCCAACACCACCCTCGGTGTGCAGGGACAGTGGAAGTTTTTTTTTTTTTTTTTTTCCCCTCAGCGCTGTAGCTCATTGGGCTGCCCTAGAAGGCTCCCTGATAGCTGCATTGCTGTGTGTACGCCGCTGTGCAAACCAACTGCTTTTTTCAAAGCACAAATCCTCTTGTTCCTTCCTTTCTGCACAGCTATCTTTTTTGTTTGTCCACACTTTTTATTTCATTTGTGCATCAGTCCACTCCTTATTGCTGCCTGCCATACCTGGCTGAGATTACTGCAGGCAGGGAGATAGTAGCTGCCTGCCATACCTGGCTGAGATTACTGCAGGCAGGGAGATAGTAATTGTAGGACATTCCCTGTTTTTTTTTTTTTTTTTTGGTGGGAGATTAAGATTGGCAATTTGGCATTTCTGCTAGAGTGCCATCCCTGTGTGTGCCATCTCTCTCACATAGTGGGCCATAGAAAGCCTTTTCATTTTTCTGTATTTTTTTTTGTGGGGTGTATAAATTCTCCCTGATAAAAATACAGTGGGAGATTAATATTGGCCTTTGGGCTTGTGTGCCAGTCCTGAGTGTGCCATCTCTCTCACAAATAGTGGGCCATAGAAAGCCTATTTTATTTTTTTGGGGGTTTTATAAATTCTCCCTGAAAAAAAGGGAGAATAATATTGGCCTCTGGGCTTGTGTGCCAGTCCTGAGCGTGCCATCTGTGCCAGCCCTGAGCGTGCCATCTCTCTCACAAATAGTGGGCCATAGAAAGCCTATTTATTTTTTTTTTTGGTTTTATAAATTCTCCCTGAAAAAAAGGGAGATTAATATTGGCCTCTGGGCTTGTGTGCCAGTCCTGAGCGTGCCATCTGTGCCAGCCCTGAGCGTGCCATCTCTCTCACAAATAGTGGGCCATAGAAAGCCTATTTAATTTTTTTTTTTGTTTTATAAATTTTCCCTGAAAAAAGGGAGATTAATATTGGCCTCTGGGCTTGTGTGCCAGTTGTGAGCGTGCCATCTGTGCCAGTCCTGAGCGTGCCATCTCTCTCACAAATAGTGGGCCATAGAAAGCCTATTTAAATTTTTTTTTGGTTTTATAAATTCTCCCAGAAAAAAAGGGAGATTAATATTGGCCTCTGGGCTTCTGTGCCAGTCCTGAGCGTGCCATCTGTGCCAGTCCTGAGCGTCCCATCTCTCTCACAAATAGTGGGCCATAGAAAGCCTATTTTATTTTTTTGGGGGGTTTTATAATTTCTCCCTGAAAAAAAGGGAGATTAATATTGGCCTCTGGGCTTGTGTGCCAGTCCTGAGCGTGCCATCTGTGCCAGCCCTGAGCGTGCCATCTCTCTCACAAATAGTGGGCCATAGAAAGCCTATTTATTTTTTTTTTTTGTTTTATAAATTTTCCCTGAAAAAAGGGAGATTAATATTGGCCTCTGGGCTTGTGTGCCAGTTGTGAGCGTGCCATCTGTGCCAGTCCTGAGCGTGCCATCTCTCTCACAAATAGTGGGCCATAGAAAGCCTATTTAAATATTTTTTTGGTTTTATAAATTCTCCCAGAAAAAAAGGGAGATTAATATTGGCCTCTGGGCTTCTGTGCCAGTCCTGAGCGTGCCATCTGTGCCAGTCCTGAGCGTCCCATCTCTCTCACAAATAGTGGGCCATAGAAAGCCTATTTTATTTTTTTTTTGGGTTTTAGAAATTCTCCCTGGAAAAAAAAAGGGAGATTAATATTGCCCTTTGGGCTTGTGTGCCAGTACTAAGCGTTCCATCTCTCTCTCTCTCTCTCTCAGTCAGTGGGCCATAGAACGCCTATTTTTGGTTTTATTTGTTTTATAAATTCTCCCTGAAAAAATCATTTTATTTTATTTGGTTTCTAAATTCTTCCTGATAAAATCTTTTTTTTTTTATTATTTTTTTTTCTAAAGTCTCCCTGAAAAAAAAAAAAAAAAACAGTGGGAGATTAATATTGGCCTTTCTGCTTGTGTGCCAGTCTTGACTCCTGGGTGCGTCATCTCTCAGTCAGTGGGCCATAGAACGCCTATTTTTGGTTTTATTTTTTTTATAAATTCTCCCTGAAAAAATCATTTTATTTTATTTGGTTTCTAAATTCTTCCTGATAAAATCATATTTTTTTTATTATTTTTTTTTCTAAAGTCTCCCTGAAAAAAAAAAAAAAAAAACAACCAAAAAAAACAGTGGGAGATTAATATTGGCCTTTCTGCTTGTGTGCCAGTCTTGACTCCTGGGTGTGCCATCTCTCTCTCTCTCTCTCTCTCTCTCTCTCTCTCTCTCCAATTGTGGTCCATAGAAAGCCTATATTTTTTTTCCTTGATTTGGGTTCTAAAATCTACCAGAGAAAATAACTACATCAATCATTGGTAGAAAAATATTGGCCTCTGGGTTTGTGTGCCACTCCTGACTCCTGTGTGCGTCATCTCTCAGTCAGTGGGCCATAGAACGCCTATTTTTGTTTTTATTTGTTTTATAAATTCTCCCTGAAAAAATCATTTTATTTTATTTGGTTTCTAAATTCTTCCTGATAAAATCATATTTTTTTTATTATTTTTTTTTCTAAAGTCTCCCTGAAAAAAAAAAAAAAAACAAAAAAACAAAAAAAACAGTGGGAGATTAATATTGGCCTTTTTGCTTGTGTGCCAGTCTTGACTCCTGGGTGTGCCATCTCTCTCTCTCTCTCTCTCCAATTGTGGTCCATAGAAAGCCTACATTTTTTTTCCTTGATTTGGGTTCCAAAATCTACCAGAGAAAATAACTCCATCAATCATTGGTAGAAAAATATTGGCCTCTGGGCTTGTGTGCCACTCCTGATTCCTGTGTGCGTCATCTCTCACTCAGTGGCCCATAGAAAGCATATAGTTTGTTACATTTGTTTTCTAAATTCTCCCTGCAAAAATCTTTTTTTTTTTTTTTGGGGGGTTTCTAAAGTGTTCCTGAAAAAAATAAAAATAAAAAAAAAATAATAGTGTGACATTAATATTAACATTTGTGCTTCAGTGACAGTCCTGCGTGTGGGGCATCTCTCTAATTTGCAGCCACCAAAAAAAGAGTGTGTAACATTGGGCCTGATTTTCGCTGTGGTCTCACCAACCTGTAAAGGGGTAGCTAAATCATACTGAAGTTATAGCTCACCGTGTAAGTTGTGTGACTGCAACAAATAACGTTAGTTTGGTTACGTTTTTAAAACAATGAGGAAGTCTAGTGGAAGAGGTCGTGGCCGGGGGCGTTCATTGTCAGCTGGTAATGAGGGTAGTGGTAGTGGTGGAGCATCAGGTGGTCGTGGGGGAAAAAATATTGCACCTAAGTCTGGAGCTGTGGAGCCAGGTTCGTCGTCCGGCTACACAAGGCCTCGAACGCTCCCTTTTCTGGGATTAGGAAAACCGCTTTTAAAGCCGGAGCAGCAAGAGCAAGTTTTGGCTTATCTTGCTGACTCAGCCTCTAGCTCTTTTGCCTCATCTCGTGAAACTGGTAAAAGTAAAAGCAGCGCGTCGTTAGTGGATGTTCACGGTCAGGGACAAGTCACTTCCTTGTCCTCTTCAGCAAAAACAACAACAGAGAAGAATGCAGCAGGCGACACAACGGGTTACTCCATGGAGCTCTTTACACATACCGTCCCTGGCTTAGAAAGTGAAGCAGTTAACAGTCCATGCCCATTACAAATTGAATCTGACATGGAGTGCACTGACGCACAGCCACAGCCAGACTACTATGCTGGTCCTTTGACTCAGACCACAACATTGCCCTCGCAGGGTGCTGATCAAGAATCAGACCCTGATGAGACTATGTTGCCCCATCACGAACGCTATACCACCGAACGACACGGTGACACAGACGAAGTGGCGCAGGAGGTACAAGAAGAGTTATTAGATGACCCAGTTCTTGACCCCGATTGGCAGCCATTGGGGGAACAGGGTGCAGGCGGCAGCAGTTCTGAAGCAGAGGAGGAGGAGGGGCCGCAGCAGGCATCAACATCGCCACAGGTTCCATCTGCCGGGCCCGTATCTTGCCCAAAACGCGTGGCAAAGCCAAAACCTGGTGGAGGACAGCGTGGCCATCCGGTTAAAGCTCAGTCTGCAATGCCTGAAAAGGTATCCGATGCTAGAAAGAGTGCAGTCTGGCATTTTTTTAAACAACATCCAATTGATCAGCGCAAAGTCATCTGTCAAAAATGTTCTACTTCCTTAAGCAGAGGTCAGAATCTGAAAAGTCTCAATACTAGTTGCATGCATAGACATTTAACCACCATGCATTTGAAAGCTTGGACTAACTACCAAACGTCCCTTAAGGTTGTTGCACCCTCGGCCAATGAAGCTAGTCATCAACGCAACATCCCTTCCGGCAGTGTAGGACCACCATTTAGCGCACCACCTGCTGTATCTGTGCAGGTATCTTTGCCAGGCCAAAGCAGTCAGGGTCAGGGAATCACCAGTTTCGTAGTAGGAAACACTGCATCTAGGGCACCGGCGGCAACAATACCATCTCCCACCGTCTCTCAGTCTGCCATGTCCACCGGCACCCCCGCTAGTTCCACGATCTCCAGCTCTCCAGTCCAGCTCACCCTACATGAGACTATGGTTAGAAAAAGGAAATACTTAGCCTCGCATCCGCGTACACAGGGTTTGAACGCCCACATAGCTAGACTAATCTCGTTAGAGATGATGCCCTACCGGTTAGTTGAAAGCGAAGCTTTCAAAGACCTGATGGACTACGCTGTACCACGCTACGAGCTACCCAGTCGACACTTTTTTTCCAGAAAAGCCATCCCAGCCCTCCACCAGCATGTTAAAGAGCGCATCGTCCATGCACTCAGGCAATCTGTGAGCACAAAGGTGCACCTGACAACAGATGCATGGACCAGTAGGCATGGCCAGGGACGTTACGTGTCCATCACGGCACACTGGGTAAATGTGGTGGATTCAGGGTCCACAGGGGACAGCAAGTTTGGGACAGTTCTGCCTAGCCCACGGTCTAGTAAACAGTTGTCTGTAGCCGTTCGCACCCCCTCCTCCTCCTCCTCCTCGTCCTCCTGCAGAAGCAAGAGCTCGTCCACAGACCGCAGTCGCACAAACACTCCATCCGCACCTGCCACTGTTGCACACCAGGTCTCCCATTATGGGGCAGCTACTGGCATACGTCAGCAGGCTGTATTGGCTATGAAGTGTTTGGGCGACAATAGACACACCGCGGAAGTTCTGTCCGAGTTCTTGCAGCAAGAAACGCAGTCGTGGCTGGGCACTGTAGATCTTGAGGCAGGCAAGGTAGTGAGTGATAACGGAAGGAATTTCATGGCTGCCATCTCCCTTTCCCAACTGAAACACATTCCTTGCCTGGCTCACACCTTAAACCTGGTGGTGCAGTGCTTCCTGAAAAGTTATCCGGGGTTATCCGACCTGCTCCTCAAAGTGCGTGGACTTTGCGCACATATCCGCCGTTCGCCTGTACACTCCAGCCGTATGCAGACCTATCAGCGTTCTTTGAACCTTCCCCAGCATCGCCTAATCATAGACGTTGCAACAAGGTGGAACTCAACACTGCACATGCTTCAGAGACTGTGCGAACAGAGGTGGGCTGTTATGTTTTTGTGGGAGGATACACATACACGGGCAGGCAGTAGGATGGCAGACATGGAGTTGTCAGGTGTGCAGTGGTCGAAGATTCAAGACATGTGTCAAGTCCTTCAGTGTTTTGAGGAATGCACACGGCTGGTTAGTGCAGACAACGCCATAATAAGCATGAGCATCCCCCTAATGCGTCTGCTGATGCAAAGTTTGACGCACATAAAGGATCAGGCGTCTGCACCAGAGGAAGAGGAAAGCCTTGATGACAGTCAGCGATTGTCTGGTCAGGGCAGTGTACATGACGAGGTACCGGGCGAAGAGGAGGTGGAGGATGAGGAGGATGATGGGGATGAGTATATTTTTAATGAGGAAGCTTTCCCGGGGGCACGGGAAATTGGTGGCGTGGCAAGGCCGGGTTCTGGTTTTTTGAGGGACACAAGTGACGTAGATTTGCCTGCAACTGCCCCTCAACCAAGCACAACCGCAGATTTGACAACGGGAACTTTGGCCCACATGGCGGATTATGCCTTGCGTATCCTCAAAAGGGACACACGCATTACAAAAATGATGAACGATGACGATTACTGGTTGGCCTGCCTCCTTGATCCTCGCTATAAAGGCAAATTGCAAAATATTATGCCACATGAGAACTTGGAACTAATATTAGCAACAAAACAATCAACTCTTGTTGACCGTTTGCTTCTGGCATTCCCTGCACACAGCGCCCGTGATCGTTCTCACACGAGCTCCAGGGGCCAGCAGACCAGAGGTGTTAGAGGGGCAGAAATCAGAAGTGGCGTTGGCCAGAGGGGTTTTCTGACCAGGTTGTGGAGTGATTTTTCTATGACCGCAGACAGGACAGGTACTGCAGCATCAATTCAAAGTGACAGGAGACAACATTTGTCCAGTATGGTTACAAACTATTTTTCATCCCTTATCGACGTTCTCCCTCAACCGTCATTCCCATTTGATTACTGGGCATCCAAATTAGACACCTGGCCAGAATTGGCAGAATATGCATTGCAGGAGCTTGCTTGCCCGGCAGCTAGTGTCCTATCAGAAAGAGTATTCAGTGCTGCAGGTTCAATACTAACAGAAAAAAGGACTCGTCTGGCTACCCAAAATGTAGATGATCTAACCTTCATTAAAATGAACCACAACTGGATTTCAAAATCTTTTGCCCCACCCTGCCCGGCTGACACCTAGCTTTCCTATGAAAAGGTCTTGCCTGTGGACTATTCTGAATGACTTTTCCAATCTCGTAATTTTCTTCACCTGATTGTCCAGCATACGACATGTTTCCACCTCACGAAATGGCCAAACTCCCCACACGGGGCCGTGCTATCGCCACTTTGCGCTTGGACCCTTGAGAGTGCTGTTTGTCTGAAGAGGTGGGTGTGGCCGCTTTTGGTCGACGGCACTGCCACTGGGTCCCTCATAGTACAATAAAGTGTCTCTGGCGGTGGTGGTGCGCACCCAACGTCAGACACACCGTTGTAATATGAGGGGCCCTGTGCCTGTAACGCCGGCCACAAGACAGTTCCCCCCCCCAGCTCAAACAGTGCTCTACCACTAGCAAAATTATCTCTCACAGCTTCACCAATGTGTAGTCTAGGCGCTGACATCCTTCAATGCCTGGCACTGACAATACCATTGTTTTGACATTTTTGTTATGTTAGGCCTTCGAAGCCTGTCTGCGGTCCCTTCTTTCTACAACTACTACACTGACCAGGCCACTGCTGGCCGTGTTACCCTGGAACCAATTTAAAAGTGCCTACAGTCAGCCCAATTTTGTTATGTTAGGCCTTCGAAGACTGTCTGCCGTCACTCCTTCCACTAGACTTCCACTGACCATACACTGCTGCCCATGTACCCCTGGAACCAATTTAAAGTGCCTACAGCCAGCCCAATTTTGTTATGTTAGGCCTTCGAAGCCTGTCTGCGGTCACTCCTTCCACTAGACTTCCACTGACCAGACCACTGCTGCCCGTGTACCCCTGGAACCAATTTAAAAGTGCCTACAGCCAGCCCAAGTTTGTTATGTTAGGCCTTGGAAGCCTGTCTGCGGTCACTCCTTCCACTAGACTTCCACTGACCAGACCACTGCTGCCCGTGTACCCCTGGAACCAATTTAAAAGTGCCTACAGCCAGCCCAAGTTTGTTATGTTAGGCCTTGGAAGCCTGTCTGCGGTCACTCCTTCCACTAGACTTCCACTGACCAGACCACTGCTGCCCGTGTACCCCTGGAACCAATTTAAAAGTGCCTACAGCCAGCCCAAGTTTGTTATGTTAGGCCTTCGAAGCCTGTCTGCGGTCCATTCTTTCAACTACTACTACACTGACCAGGTCACTGCTGCCCGTGTACCCCTGGAACCAATTTAAAAGTGCCTACAGCCAGCCCAAGTTTGTTATGTTAGGCCTTGGAAGCCTGTCTGCGGTCACTCCTTCCACTAGACTTCCACTGACCAGACCACTGCTGCCCGTGTACCCCTGGAACCAATTTAAAAGTGCCTACAGCCAGCCCAAGTTTGTTATGTTAGGCCTTGGAAGCCTGTCTGCGGTCACTCCTTCCACTAGGCCTCCACTGACCACACCACTGCTGTCCGTGTACCCCTGGAACCAATTTAAAATTGCCTACAGCCATGTGTTATTATTTTAGGCCTTCGATGCCTGTCTGCGGTCACTCCTTCCACTAGGCCTCCACTGACCACACCACTGCTGTCCGTGTACCCCTGGAACCAATTTAAAATTGCCTACAGCCAGCCCAATTTTTTTATTTTAGGCCTTCGATGCCTGTCTGCGGTCCATTCTTTCAACTACTACTACACTGACCAGGTCACTGCTGCCCGTGTACCCCTGGAACCAATTTAAAATTGCCTACAGCCATGTGTTATTATTTTAGGCCTTCGATGCCTGTCTGCGGTCACTCCTTCCACTAGGCCTCCACTGACCACACCACTGCTGCCCGTGTACCCCTGGAACCAATTTAAAATTGCCTACAGCCAGCCCAATTTTTTTATTTTAGGCCTTCGATGCCTGTCTGCGGTCCATTCTTTCAACTACTACTACACTGACCAGGTCACTGCTGCCCGTCTACCCCTGGAACCAATTTAAAATTGCCTACAGCCATGTGTTATTATTTTAGGCCTTCGATGCCTGTCTGCGGTCACTCCTTCCACTAGGCCTCCACTGACCACACCACTGCTGTCCGTGTACCCCTGGAACCAATTTAAAATTGCCTACAGCCATGTGTTATTATTTTAGGCCTTCGATGCCTGTCTGCGGTCACTCCTTCCACTAGGCCTCCACTGACCACACCACTGCTGTCCGTGTACCCCTGGAACCAATTTAAAATTGCCTACAGCCATGTGTTATTATTTTAGGCCTTCGATGCCTGTCTGCGGTCACTCCTTCCACTAGGCCTCCACTGACCACACCACTGCTGTCCGTGTACCCCTGGAACCAATTTAAAATTGCCTACAGCCAGCCCAATTTTTTTATTTTAGGCCTTCGATGCCTGTCTGCGGTCCATTCTTTCAACTACTACTACACTGACCAGGTCACTGCTGCCCGTGTACCCCTGGAACCAATTTAAAATTGCCTACAGCCATGTGTTATTATTTTAGGCCTTCGATGCCTGTCTGCGGTCACTCCTTCCACTAGGCCTCCACTGACCACACCACTGCTGTCCGTGTACCCCTGGAACCAATTTAAAATTGCCTACAGCCATGTGTTTTTATTTTAGGCCTTCGATGCCTGTCTGCGGTCCATTCTTTCAACTACTACTACACTGACCAGGGCACTGCTGGCCGTGTACCCCTGGAACCAACATCAGAAAATATAAAAATAAGTATTTTGCTTATAAAAAAGAAAATACTGGTGAGATATCAAATGCAGACATTTTAACATTAAAAACAAACACACAACTAAAATCTGGTACAGTACTAAAAATGGCCACCAGCTACAATTACTTTCTCCTGCAAGTAGTTAACTGAAAGTTTTTTTAAATTGAAAACACACATATGGCATCCACCGAGTGTTGTCCTGTCGCGTCTTCTTTATATTATTGCCGAGAAGATGCAAAATAATGAAAATAATAAAATCATTAATTACCAAAATAATAGAGAAAGTCAACACCACATTGCAAATAAACATTCATTCCAAATAAAGAAGCAGGGCGCGTCCGAGGGTGAGTATATACCTAATAAGAATCTAATCACCCTCGGACGCGCAATGCTTATTTCCAACAGCCTTCCTTCCTAAGAATCATCCCTTCCGTGGTGTAGAGAGACGTTGTGTTACACTCCAAGGTGTTCCCCAGGTTGCCTTTCCTGAGCTTCGATCTACCGGCTCTCGTTTAGTAGTTGTTGGAAACTACGCTGCATTAGGCCTTCAAATTGGGTATGGGGTGTAGAGAGATGGTGTGTTCCACTCCAAGGTGTTCCCCAGGTTGCCTTTCCTGAGCTTCGATCTTCCGGCTCTCGTTTAGTAGTTCTTGGAAACTACACTGCATTAGGCCTTCAAATTGGGTATGGGGTGTAGAGAGAGGGTGTGTTACACTCCAAGGTGTTCCCCAGGTTGCCTTTCCTGAGCTTCGATATTCCGGCTCTCGTTTAGTAGTTGTCGGAAACTACGCTGCATTAGGCCTACAAATTGGGTATGGGGTGTAGAGAGAGGGTGTGTTACACTCCAAGGTGTTCCCCAGGTTGCCTTTCCTGAGCTTCGATCTTCATGCTCTCGTTTAGTAGTTGTCGGAAACTACGCTGCATTAGGCCTACAAATTGGGTATGGGGTGTAGAGAGAGGGTTTGTTACACTCCAAGGTGTTCCCCAGGTTGCCTTTCCTGAGCTTCGATCTTCCGGCTCTCGTTTAGTAGTTGTTGGAAACTACGCTGCATTAGGCCTTCAAATTGGGTATGGGGTGTAGCGAGAGGGTGTGTTACACTCCAAGGTGTTCCCCAGGTTGCCTTTCCTGAGCTTCGATCTTCCGGCTCTCGTTTAGTAGTTCTTGGAAACTACACTGCATTAGACCTTCAAATTGGGTATGGGGTGTAGAGAGAGGGTGTGTTACACTCTAAGGTGTTCCCCAGGTTTCCTTGCCATTGCTTCGGTCTTCCGACTCTCGTTTAGTAGTTGTAGAAAAGTACACTGCATTAGGCCATACAAAATGGGTATGGGGTGGAGAGAGATGGTGTGTTACACTCCAAGGTGTTCCCCAGGTTGCCTTTCCTGAGCTTCTATCTTCAGGCTCTCATTAAATTGTGGTTAAATGGAACAACTGCATTTGGCGTACTAGTTGGTTTGGGGCCTACTATCGGTGTCTGCCACTCCTTGCTGTTCTCCTCCACTGAACAAAGCTGTGCCGCCTGTTTACTACGGTTGCCAATTTTGAACTGCATTTCGACTACTTACTGATTTGGCCCTACTCTCTGTGTCAGCCTCTCATTCCAGTTGTCATCCACTGCAATGCCCCCTGGTTATTCCTGTGTTACCAATTTTGAACTGCATTTAGCCCACTTTCTTCTTTGGGCCTATATCTGTGTTTCCACTTCATCGTGCCCATTGCCCAGCCAGTGATAGATGAGTCTGCTGGTACATTGACCCATAACGCAACATTCCCCGTGCACGCTACACAACAACATTGTGACCCTGCTGAAAGTCAGGTTGCTCTTCCCGCATACCATACCACCTTACACGGGGACAAAGAGGAAGGTGCAGATGAAAGTGCAGGTTCCTTCATCAGGTGGGGGGAGGAATACTAGTTGGCGACGTCACTGGCACAGGGCCTCTCATAGTACGCAAAAGTGTTGCTGCCGGTGGGAGGCGCCCCCGCCGTGCAAACACACCGCTGTACTTTGAGGGGCCCTGTGCCAGTGCCAATGCCAACGAGTGGGCCCCCCCTGCTTGCTCAGGTTCACAGCACTTGCAAAGTTGAAATACTTACCTCTCCCTGCTCCACTGCCGTGACTAGTGTTGAGCATTCCGATACCGCAAGTATCGGGTATCGGCCGATATTTGCGGTATCGGAATTCCGATACCGAATTCCGATACTTCCCGCGTATCGGATACCGGAATCGGAAGTTCCCAGAATTCAAATTGAACGCAGCAGCCAATGAGGAATGAATGAAAGTGTGGGCACATCCTGTTTAGCATGGTGGGCATGTAAGTACTGGCAAGGCTTGGATTGGCTGCTGAAATGATGTCACTCTGCACTATAAAAAAGCGCTGCCGCCATTTTGCGCTCACTCTGCTGTGATTTCAGTTAGGGACAGGACGCTGTGTTCTAACTGAGGGCCAGTTGAGCTAGCTAATTGCTTTATTTTCCTTTCCAAAGGCTAATTTAGCAAAACGCTGTGTGTTCTTCACTGTTCACCTTGCTCTTGCCTTGCAGCGCTGTTTTAACAGCGTTCTGCAAGGTCTCTGTGTGTGTGTGTGTGTGCAGCTCACTCTGTAGTCTGTGTGCAGCCATATACCCGGTTGTATTCAGCTCAGGGGGGGTTCACACTGCCTCACACAGTTGTTCTTTTTTGCTCTTAGTGCAGCCTGCTGCACATTTTTTCTCAAATTTCCTATTAGTGTTTTTCCACCAGTCTCCAGCTCTATTGTGGAAAAACACTACATAGGATAACCTAGAGGGGGGTTTTTGGGCCTTGCAGCGCCGTTTACGGCTGTCTGCACGGTCTCCGTGTGAGCCCAGCTCGCCCTGTAGTCTGTGTGCAGCCATAGCCGGTTGGATTCAGCTCAGGGTTCGTTACTGGCTCATACCTTGAGAAAAATTTTCCTTTTTTTCAAATAGTGCAGCCTGTTTAAAATTTGAAAAAAAAAATTCCTATTAGTGTCTTTCCACTCGTATCCAGCTAAATAGTGGAAAAACACTATATAGGATAACCTAGAGGAGGGTTTTTTGGCCTTGCAGCGCCGTTTACGGCTGTCTGCACGGTCTCCGTGTGAGCCCAGCTCGCCCTGTAGTCTGTGTGCAGCCATAGCCGGTTGGATTCAGCTCAGGGTTCGTTACTGGCTCATACCTTGAGAAAAATTTTCCTTTTTTTCAAATAGTGCAGCCTGTTTAAAATTTGAAAAAAAAAATTCCTATTAGTGTCTTTCCACTCGTATCCAGCTAAATAGTGGAAAAACACTATATAGGATAACCTAGAGGAGGGTTTTTTGGCCTTGCAGCGCCGTTTACGGCTGTCTGCACGGTCTCCGTGTGAGCCCAGCTCGCCCTGTAGTCTGTGTGCAGCCATAGCCGGTTGGATTCAGCTCAGGGTTCGTTACTGGCTCATACCTTGAGAAAAATTTTCCTTTTTTTCAAATAGTGCAGCCTGTTTAAAATTTGAAAAAAAAAATTCCTATTAGTGTCTTTCCACTCGTATCCAGCTAAATAGTGGAAAAACACTATATAGGATAACCTAGAGGAGGGTTTTTTGGCCTTGCAGCGCCGTTTACGGCTGTCTGCACGGTCTCCGTGTGAGCCCAGCTCGCCCTGTAGTCTGTGTGCAGCCATAGCCGGTTGGATTCAGCTCAGGGTGCGTTACTGCCTCATACCTTGAAAAAAAATTTCCTTTTTTTCAAATAGTGCAGCCAGTTTAAAATTTGAAAAAAAAAATTCCTATTAGTGTCTTTCCACTTGTATCCAGCTAAATAGTGGAAAAACACTATATAGGATAACCTAGAGGAGGGTTTCTTGGCCTTGCAGCGCCGTTTACGGCTGTCTGCACGGTCTCCGTGTGATTTAAACTAGCTCTGTAGCCCGATCTGCACCAAAAAAAAGGTTAAGTTCACCAAACACAACTTACACTTGTGTAGGCCACATTTGAAAAATAATAAAGTTTAGTCCACAATTTACAACATTAGTGTTTCTTACACCTGTTAGGAGGAGCATTACAGGAATAAGCACACTAAGGCCTTAGTACTTTTCTGCTTATCTTTATCTGTCAACCAAGATGAAGAGGGCAGGGAGTAAGGCACGTGGGCGTGGGCGCGGAGCAGGGAGAGGAGCAGGGAGAGGACGTGGTGATTCTGTGCCTGCTGCGGGCGCCGGTGACTCGTCGTCACTCAGTTTCAGCAGGGAACAGTCCTTCATGCGCAGCTTTGTCGGAGAGCGCCGTGCACCGCTGCTGCGTGAAGACCAAATTGAAGCCGTTGTCGGGTGGATGGCAGCTAACGCCTCGGCATCGACTTCAGTTAGTGCCACATCCTCTCAGGCACAGAGCACTGGAGAGCAGCCATCTGTCTCTTCACCACCTGCCAAATTGGCCAGGCAGTCAGAGAGCCCAGGACAGGAGCCGTCTCTACTTCTGTTCTCTGAATCTCTTGGCTTGGAAACAGGGGGCCAGCCAAGCAGCATTGGAGAAATGGAAGAAGAGGCAGTGTGCAGTGATGCCCAAAAGCTTTATCTCTCTGACTCTGAAGAGGCAGGTGGGCCAGTGCCTCCGGTGACCACAGCGCAGTACGCATCTGATGATGAAACTCAGGTGCCGCTTTCTCGTGCGTACTGTGCTGCTGAGACTACCCAGGAGGAGCAGTTGGTGGCAGAGGGTAGTGGAGATGATGAGGTCCTTGACCCATCGTGGCGTGAGGAACAGGAAGGTGGTGGGAGCAGCTCAGAGGAAGAGCTTCCTCTTACGGGCCAAAGAGGGAGAGGGAGGGGGAAGACTGCGGAGCCTGTAGCCTCCACTTTGGCACCCGTTAGGAGCCTGTCTCTTTCCAAAGCCAAAAAGGGCGCTCCCAAGACTTGCAGTGCCTGGTCCTTTTTTGACACAGTTGCAGATGACATTTGTTTTGTCAAATGCAAGCTGTGTCATCATAAAGTAAAAAGAGGGAAAAATGTCAGCAACCTCAATACCACAAATATGTGGAAACATGTGCGGACCAGGCACGCGGTGGAGTTACAGAAACACACTGAAGATGTAGGCCAACCAACAGCGGCAGCTACCACCTCTTCAGCTCGTGTTGCCTCTTCCTCCAGCTCACGCACAGCTGGTTTGGCTTCCTCCCAGAGACCTTGTGTAATTCCACCCACAGCACCACCTTCCCAGTCATCCTCACACTCCCAGTCTACTCTACAGCCATCGGTAGTACAGGCATGGGAGAAAAGGCGGGCATTCTCGGCCAACCACCCCCGAGCACAGGCTCTGAATGCAGGCATTGCCAAACTGTTGTCCCTGGAAATGCTCTCGTTCAGGCTGGTGGAGACTGACAGCTTCCGTGACTTGATGGCATTGGCAGTCCCACAGTACAAGGTGCCCAGCCGCTTTTACTTCAGCAGGCAGGCTGTCCCTGCCCTGCACAGGCATGTTGAGGCAAACATAAAACATGCGCTACTGAACGCCGTCAGTAGCAAGGTCCACCTCACCACCGATGCGTGGACCAGTCAGCATGGACAGGGGCGATATGTTTCCCTCACTGCCCATTGGGTTAATGTTGTTGAGCCAGGTACAGATCGTGCGAGTGGCGCAGGACGTGTCCTGCCCACTCCAAGGATTGCAGGAATCCAGTCTGTACGCATCGACTCCTCCTCTTACACCAGTTCCTCTGATTCCTCTCTGCAGGATCCGTCACAGTCCACCCCCACATGGACCCGTGAACGTTTACCTATGACCGACATGAGCACAGCCGTGGCCAAACGTCAGCAGGCCGTCTTGAAACTAGTTTCATTGGGGCATCGAAGCCACACAGCGCAGGAGCTCTGGAATGCCATAAAGCAGGAGAGCGATGTGTGGTTACTGCCAGCGAATCTCCAGCCAGGCATGGTAGTGTGTGACAATGGCCGAAATCTGGTGGCAGCTTTGGCCCTTGGCAACCTCACTCACATCCCATGTCTGGCACATGTGCTCAATTTGGTTGTGCAGAGTTTTCTGAGGGACTATCCGGATCTTGATGCCCTGCTGCACAAGGTCCGCCTAGAGTGTGCTCACTTGCGGCGTTCCAGCTTGGCCAGATCCCGCATTGCTGCTCTGCAGCGCCGATTCCGCCTTCCGGAACACCGCATCATATGTGACCTACCTACCCGGTGGAATTCCACGTTACATATGTTGGAGCGGTTGTGTGAGCAGCAGCAAGCAGTTATGGAGTACCAGCTGCATCAGGCGCAAAGAAGTCGCAGTCAGCGCCGATCAGACTTCACAACCACAGAGTGGGCCACTATGAAGGACGTCTGCCAGGTTTTGCGTCCTTTTGATTATTCCACGCGGATGGCAAGTGCAGATGATGCACTAGTCAGCATGACTGTCCCCCTTATCTGCCTGCTTCAGCAAACTTTGCAAGGGTTAAGGGATGATGTGGTGGAAGAGGTGGAGGATGAGGAGTCACCTTTTCCATCAGCTTCTGGAGAGTCAGCGCCACGTGGTTCCTCACAAAGGGGTACGCAGGGGCCAATTTGTGAGGAGGATGAGGAGGAGTCAATGGAGGAGGAAGAGCTCCGTCCAGAGGAGGGAGCGACACAATTGTCCAGTGGTCAGTGTGTACAGCGAGGGTGGGGTGATGACGAGCGGGCAGAGATCATGTCTCAAGCAGGGGACAGCGTTTCTGGGCCGGTTGGCACTCTGCAGCACATGGTGGATTTCATGCTGCAGTGCCTGAGAAACGACCGCCGCATCGACCACATTCTCAACATGCCTGATTATTGGGTGTTCACCCTCCTCGATCCTCGCTACCGGGACAACGTCCAAAACCTCATCCCTGCGTTGACCCGGGAGCGTAAATTGCGGGAGTACCACGACACACTGGTGAATTCCATCATCTTCTCCTGTCCAACTGAGAGGAGTGCTGCTAGTGCTTTACAAAGCAGCTCAGTGCGTCGAGGCAGTGGGGGAGGCTCTGCCCAAAGAGGGAGCAGAAGCAGTGCCTCTGCCCAAGGCAAGCCCAGTATGGCACAACTCTGGCACACTTTTGTGTGCCCGCCCCAAATGTCTACACCATCACCGGCGGCTCCAGTCAGCAGGAGGCAACGGTTCCGTCAGATGGTGACAGACTACATGGCTTGCCCTCTTACTGTACTCCCAGACGGCTCTTCCCCGTTCAAGTTTTGGGTCTCTAAGCTGGATACATGGCCAGAGCTAAGCCAGTATGCATTGGAGGTGCTGGCTTGCCCTGCGGCTAGTGTCTTATCGGAACGTGTCTTTAGTGCCGCAGGTGGTGTACTAACAGACCGTCGCATGCGACTATCCTCCGATAACGTTGACCGGCTTACTTTCCTGAAAATGAACCAGGCCTGGATCTCGCAGGAATTTGCCACTCCTCTGCCTGATTAAGTAATTGGGTGTCATCCAGGTCTCCTGCTGTGTTCATCTTTCTACCACCTGAACTGCTATTCCTGGGCTCCAACACCGCCAGTTGCGGCTCAGAAGTGCAGGCTGCACAGTAAAAACATACGACCCAGTGTTATTGGGTTTCAGTAACGTCAGCTGATCCCCAGCTGTGTAGCCGGCAATGTGTCCTGCGACCGCCACGCTGGCACAACAACCTAAATGTAAGGGAACCTGTCCCCCCCCCCCCCCCCCGTCGTTTGTTACTGAAAGAGCCATCTTGTGCAGCAGTAATGCTGCACAAGGAAAAGGTAGCTCTTTTTTTTTAGCTCTTTGCACACGCAGAACTTAACACTTATAAAATGTGTTCACTGATACCGTTATACCGTCCCGGAGCTGGGACTTTCCTTCGTAATGTGACGCAGCACAGCCGTCATTCCTACCCCCTTGGTGCCATGCGCTGCCTCCTCAGCGTTGTTTTAAGCTGTCACGGAGCCTGCGCTGTTCTGTTATCCCTTGGGCATGCCCTATTTGCGCTGCCTGTCTTCTGACATAATTTGGTGTCAGGCTGGCTGCGCCTGTGCGGCCGCGCTGCCCGAGATCCCGCCTCGCAGTGTCTTCTGATTGAGTCACACTGCGGGCCTGGGATCCATGGGCATGCGCAGTGCATATCTTCCCCTCGGGCTCTCGCTCATTTCCCTCCGCCTTCTTTAGACTGTGCGCCGTCAGCTGATCCCTAGCATGCCACGGCCGTGACACCGCACAGTCTGAAGAAGAGGGAAGGAGGGGAGTGAGAGTCGAGGTTATGCACTGTGCATGCCCATGGTTCCAAGGCCCGCAGTGGGATTACGTTAGATGAGACTGCGAGGTGGGATCTGGAGCAGCGTGGACGCACAGGCACTGACAGCCTGACACCAAATTATGTCAGAAGACAGGCAGCGCTAATTGGGCATGGCCAAGGGCTAACAGAACAGCGCAGGCTCCGTGGCAGCTTAAAACAACGCTGAGGAGGCAGCGCACGGCATCAAGGGGATAGGAATGACAGCTGTGCTGTGTCCCATTACGAAGGAAATTCGCACCTCCGGAACGGTTTAACGGTATAAAGGGACACATTTTTAGTGTTTACTTCGGTGTTTGCAAGGAGCATAATTAAAAGAGCAACCTTTTCCTTTTGCATCCTTAGTGCTGCACAACATGGCTCTTTCAGCTACAAACGTCTTGGGGGGGGGGGGTTAAAGGTTTCCTTTCAACTTGCTCCAATCAGGCTTCGGCCTACACTCTGTTCCTCTGCTCCTCCTGCTGTCCCTGGGCTCTAACACCGCCAGTTGGTGCCTGGAAGTGCTGTGTGCACAGTCAACAGTCGCTCCTCTGTTATTGGGGTTCAGTAACGTCAGCTGATCCCCAGCTGTGTGTGCGGCAATACCTCCAATCTGCTCCTCCTGCTGTCCCTGGGCTCTAACACCGCCAGTTGGTGCCTGGAAGTGCTGTGTGCACAGTCAACAGTCGCTCCTCTGTTATTGGGGTTCAGTAACGTCAGCTGATCCCCAGCTGTGTATCCGGCAACGTGTCATGCGACCGCCACGCTGGCACAACTAAAATGTAAGGGGACCTGTCCCCCCCCCCCCCCTAGGCGTTTGTTACTGAAAGAGCCACCATGTGCAGCACTAATACTGCACAAGGGAAAGGTCGCTCTTGAAATTATGCTCCTTGCAAACGCTGAACTACACACTCATGTAATGTGTCCCCTCACACCGTCCAACCGTCCCGGAGGTGGGACTTTCCTTTGTAATGTGACACAGCACAGCCGTCATTGCTACCCCCTTGGCACCGTGCGCTGCCTCCTTAGCGTTGTTTGATTCCGTCATGGACCCTGCGCTGTTATGTTATCCCTTGGCCATGCACAGTTTGCGCTGCCCGTCCTCTGACATCATTTGTTGTCGTCCTGGCTGCGCCTGTGCGTCCACGCTGCCCGAAATCACACCTCGCAGTGTCGTCTAA
The DNA here is from genome assembly GCF_032444005.1 of Ranitomeya imitator. NCBI lineage: Eukaryota > Metazoa > Chordata > Amphibia > Anura > Dendrobatidae > Ranitomeya > Ranitomeya imitator. The sequence goes on from NW_027194675.1 coordinate 73,764, forward strand.
TGTGATCCCACAGTGGGCCTGGTATCCATGGCCATGCGCAGTGCATATACTAGCCTCTCACTCCCCTTCTTCACGCTTCTTCAGACTAGGCGGCGTCAGCTGATCCCTAATAGCATGCCACGGCCGTGACGCCGCACAGTCTGAAGAAGCAGGAAGGAGGTGAGTGAGAGGCGATGATATGCACTGCGCATGCCCATGGATCCCTGGCCCGCAGTGGGACTACATTAGATGACACTGCAAGGTTGGATCTCGGGCAGCTTGGACGCACAGGCACTGCCAGCCTGACACCTACATGATGTCAGAAGACGGGCACCGCTAACTGTGCATGGCCAAGGGATAACATTACAGTGCGGGCTCCGTGACAGAACCAAACAACGTTGAGGAGGTGGTGCCCGGCACCAAGGGGGTTGGAATGACGGCTGTGCTGTGTCACATTACAAAGGAAAGTCCCACTTCCGGGATGGTTTGACGGTGTGAGGGGACACATTATATGAGTGTGTACTTCAGCGTTTGCAAGGAGCATAATTTTCGGAGCCACCATTTTCCATGTGCAGTATTACTGCTGTACAAGATGGCTCTTTCAGCAACAAATGCCTGGGGGGGGGGGGTTAAAGGTTCCCTTTCAACTTGCTCCACTGCAGGCTTCGGCCTACACTCTGCTCCTCTTTGATTCCCTGGGTTTCAACACTGTCAGTTGCCACCTGGAAGTGTTGTCTACACAGAAAAAAACACTAGGTGATGTGTCAGTGGGGTTCAGCACCGCCAGCTGTTCCCCTGCTGTGTAGTCGGCAACGTGTCCAGCACAAGCCACGCTGGCACAACAGAACAAAAGCTGCCACCAGTGCAGGCTTCGGCCTACACTCTGCTCCTCTCCTCCTCCTGCTGACCCTGGGCTCAAACACCGCTAGTTTTTGCCCGGAAGTGCTAGCTGCACAGAGAAAAACACCAGCCAATGTGTTAGTGGGGTTCAGCAACGCCAGCTGTTCCCCTGCTGTGTAGCCGGCAACGTGACCTGCAAACGCCATGCAGGCACAGGAACTGAAATTAAAAGGGAACCTGGCCCCACCCCCCCAGGTGTTTCTATGTATAACAGCCACCTAGTACAGCAGTACTGCTGCATTTGTACAAGGTGGCTGACTTTTTCTCCTTGCCCACGTGGAACTCAACACGTACAAAATGTGTCTCATTGAGACCATTCCACTGTCCCTGAGGTGTGACTTTCCTTTGTAATGATACGCAGCACCCCCCTTGGTAGCGTTTCCCGTCTTTTGTCATCATGGTTAGCTGGCTGCGCCTGTGCATCCGCCCTGCTAGAAACAACGCCCCTCGTTGTCATATTTATTTTGTCAGCGAGGGTGTGGTTTATGGGCACGAGCAGTGCATATGTTCGCCTGTCTTAACTCATCTCCTTCCGCCTTCTTCAGACTGTGCGGCCTCCTGGCCGTGGTAGGCGATAAGGGATCAGCTGAGGCCGCCCAGTCTGGAGCAGGTGTAAGGACATGTGTAAGCGGCCAACCTATTTACTGCACAAGGCCACGAATCCCAGCCACGCAGTGTGATTTTTTGAAAACACACTGTGGGTCTGGGATTCATGTCCATCGCTAACCGCAACGGCCGACATGAAATGAGGTCAGAAGACAGGAAGCGCTCACAGCGCATGGCCAAGGGATCACAATAGCGCAGACTCCTGTACAGCAAATAACAACGCTCAGGAATCTGCGCCCAGTACCTAGGTGCAAATTTTTACACCTGTGCTGCGTCTCGTTAAAAAGACAAGTCACGCCTCCACAACTGTTTGACAGTATAATGGGCTAAATAGTGTACGTGTTTTAGTCAGCGTGTGCAAGGAGCAAAACAAATAGAGCAACCTTTTACTTGTGCAGCATTAATGCTGCACAAGGTGTGGCTCTTGTACCTTGCAACACCTGAGGGGGGGGTTAAAGGTAACCTTTGAAATTGGTTCAACTAGGCTTCGGCCTACACTCTGCTTCTCTACTCCTCCTGCTGACCCTGGGCTCAAACACCGCTAGTTTTTGCCCGGAAATGCTAGCTGCACAGAGAAAAACACCAGCCAATGTGTTAGTGGGGTTCAGCACCGCCAGCTGTTCCCCTGCTGTGTAGTCGGCAACGTGTCCAGCACAAGCCACGCTGGCACAACCGACCAAAAGCTGCCACCAGTGCAGGCTTCGGCCTACACTTTGCTCCTCTCCTCCTCCTGCTGACCCTGGGCTCAAACAACGCCAGTTTCTGCCCGGACATGCTAGCTGCACAGAGAAAAACACCAGCCAATGTGTTAGTGGGGTTCAGCACCGCCTGCTGTTCCCCCGCTGTGTAGCCGGCATCGTGTCCAGCACAAGCCACGCTGGCACAACCGACCAAAAGCTGCCACCAGTGCAGGCTTCGGCCTACACTTTGCTCCTCTCCTCCTCCTCCTGCTGACCCTGGGCTCTAACACCGCTAGTTTTTGCCCGGACATGCAATCTGCACAGAGAAAAACACCAGTCAATGTGTCAGTGGGGTTCAGCAACGCCAGCTGTTCCCCTGCTGTGTAGCTTGCAACGTGACCTGCAAACGCCACGCAGGCACATGAACTGAAATTGAAGGGAGCCTGCCCCCCACCCACAGGTGTTTCTATGTATATCAGCCACCTTGTACAGCAGTACTGCTGCATTTGTACGAGGTGGCTGACTGTTTCTCCTTGCCCACGTGGAACTCAACACGTACAAAATGTGTCTCATTAGAGACCATTACAATGTCCCTGAGGTGTGACTTTCCTTTGTAATGACACGCAGCACCACCCTTGTTAGCGCTGCCCGTCTTTTGACATCATTGGTTAGCTGGCTGCGCCTGTGCATCTCCCCTGCTCGAAACAACGGCCCTCGGTGTCTTATTTTTTTGGACAGCGAGGGTGTGATTGATGGGCATGTGCAGTGCATATGTTTGCCTGTGTTCACTCATCTCCTTCCGCCTTCTTCAGACTGGGTGTCCTCATGGCCGCGGCAGGCGATAAGGGATCAGATGAGGCCGCCCAGTCTGAAGCAGGTGTAAGGACATGTGTGAGCGGCAAACATATTTAGTGCACCAGGGCACGAATCCCAGCACCGCAGTGTGATTTTTTAAAAACACACTGTGGGTCTGGGATTCATGTCCATCGCTAACCGCAACGGCCGACATGAAATGAGGTCAGAAGACAGGAAGCGCTCACAGCGCATGGCCAAGGGATCACAATAGCGCAGACTCCTGTACAGCAAATAAGAACGCTCAGGAATCTGCGCCCAGTACCTAGGTGCAAATTTTGACACCTGTGCTCCGTCTCGTTAAAAAGACAAGTCACGCCTCCACAACTGTTTGACAGTATAATGGGCTAAATAGTGTACGTGTTTTAGTCAGCGTGTGCAAGGAGCAAAACAAATAGAGCAACCTTTTACTTGTGCAGCATTAATGCTGCACAAGGTGTGGCTCTTGTACCTTGCAACACCTGAGGGGGGGGTTAAAGGTAACCTTTGAAATTGGTTCAACTAGGCTTCGGCCTACACTCTGCTCCTCTACTCCTCCTGCTGACCCTGGGCTCAAACACCGCTAGTTTTTGCCCGGAAATGCTAGCTGCACAGAGAAAAACACCAGCCAATGTGTTAGTGGGGTTCAGCACCGCCAGCTGTTCCCCTGCTGTGTAGTCGGCAACGTGTCCAGCACAAGCCACGCTGGCACAACCGACCAAAAGCTGCCACCAGTGCAGGCTTCGGCCTACACTTTGCTCCTCTCCTCCTCCTGCTGACCCTGGGCTCAAACAACGCCAGTTTCTGCCCGGACATGCTAGCTGCACAGAGAAAAACACCAGCCAATGTGTTAGTGGGGTTCAGCAACGCCAGCTGTTCCCCTGCTGTGTAGCTTGCAACGTGACCTGCAAACGCCACGCAGGCACATGAACTGAAATTGAAGGGAGCCTGCCCCCCACCCACAGGTGTTTCTATGTATATCAGCCACCTTGTACAGCAGTACTGCTGCATTTGTACGAGGTGGCTGACTTTTTCTCCTTGCCCACGTGGAACTCAACACGTACAAAATGTGTCTCATTAGAGACCATTACAATGTCCCTGAGGTGTGACTTTCCTTTGTAATGACACGCAGCACCCCCATTGTTAGCGCTGCCCGTCTCCTGACATCATTGGTTGGCTGGCTGTGCCTGTGCGTCCCCCCTGCCCGACACAACGCCCCCCGTTGTCTCATATATTTTGACTGCGAGGGTGTGATTGATGGGCACGAGCAGTGCATATGTTCCCCTGTTTTCACTCCCCTCCTTCCGCCTTCTTCTGACTGTGCGGCCTCATGGCCGCGGCATGCGATAAGGGATCAGCTGAGGCCGCCCAGTCTGAAGCAGGTGTAAGGACATGTGTGAGCGGCGATCATATTTACTGCACAAGGCCACGAATCCCAGCACCGCAGTGTGACTTTAGGAAAAGCCACTGTGGGTCTGGGATTTATGGCCATCGTTAACCGCACCGGCCAACATGAAATGAGGTCATGAGACGGCCTGCACTAACAGGGTATTGCCAAGGGATAACACAAGAGCGCAGACTCCTGTACAGCAAATAACAACGCTCAGGAATCTGCGCCCAGTACCTAGGTGCAAATTTTGACACCTGTGCTGCGTCTCGTTAAAAAGACAAGTCACGCCTCCACAACTGTTTGACAGTATAATGGGCTAAATAGTGTACGTGTTTAATTCAGCGTGTGCAAGGAGCAAAATTAAATAGAGCAACCTTTGACTTGTGCATCATTAATGCTGTTCAAGGTGTGGCTCTTGTACCTTGCAACACCTGAGGGGGGGGTTAAAGGTAACCTTTGAAATTGGTTCAACTAGGCTTCGGCCTACACTCTGCTCCTCTACTCCTCCTGCTGACCCTGGGCTCAAACAACGCCAGTTTCTGCCCGGAAATGCTAGCTGCACAGAGAAAAACACCAGCCAATGTGTTAGTGGGGTTCAGCACCGCCAGCTGTTCCCCTGCTGTGTAGTCGGCAACGTGTCCAGCACAAGCCACGCTGGCACAACAGAACAAAAGCTGCCACCAGTGCAGGCTGCGGCCTACACTTTGCTCCTCTCCTCCTCCTCCTGCTGACCCTGGGCTCTAACACCGCTAGTTTTTGCCCGGACATGCAATCTGCACAGAGAAAAACACCAGTCAATGTGTCAGTGGGGTTCAGCAACGCCAGCTGTTCCCCTGCTGTGTAGCTTGCAACGTGACCTGCAAACGCCACGCAGGCACATGAACTGAAATTGAAGGGAGCCTGCCCCCCACCCACAGGTGTTTCTATGTATAACAGCCACCTTGTACAGCAGTACTGCTGCATTTGTACAAGGTGGCTGACTTTTTCTCCTTGCACACGTGGAACTCAACAAGTACAAAATGTGTCTCATTACAGACCATTACAATGTCCCTGAGGTGTGACTTTCCTTTTTAATGACACGCAGCACCCCCATTGTTAGCGCTGCCCGTCTCCTGACATCATTGGTTGGCTGGCTGTGCCTGTGCGTCCCCCCTGCCCGACACAACGCCCCCCGTTGTCTCATATATTTTGACTGCGAGGGTGTGATTGATGGGCACGAGCAGTGCATATGTTCCCCTGTTTTCACTCCCCTCCTTCCGCCTTCTTCTGACTGTGCGGCCTCATGGCCGCGGCATGCGATAAGGGATCAGCTGAGGCCGCCCAGTCTGAAGCAGGTGTAAGGACATGTGTGAGCGGCGATCATATTTACTGCACAAGGCCACGAATCCCAGCACCGCAGTGTGACTTTAGGAAAAGCCACTGTGGGTCTGGGATTTATGGCCATCGTTAACCGCACCGGCCAACATGAAATGAGGTCATGAGACGGCCTGCACTAACAGGGTATTGCCAAGGGATAACACAAGAGCGCAGACTCCTGTACAGCAAATAACAACGCTCAGGAATCTGCGCCCAGTACCTAGGTGCAAATTTTGACACCTGTGCTGCGTCTCGTTAAAAAGACAAGTCACGCCTCCACAACTGTTTGACAGTATAATGGGCTAAATAGTGTACGTGTTTAATTCAGCGTGTGCAAGGAGCAAAATTAAATAGAGCAACCTTTGACTTGTGCATCATTAATGCTGTTCAAGGTGTGGCTCTTGTACCTTGCAACACCTGAGGGGGGGGTTAAAGGTAACCTTTGAAATTGGTTCAACTAGGCTTCGGCCTACACTCTGCTCCTCTACTCCTCCTGCTGACCCTGGGCTCAAACAACGCCAGTTTCTGCCCGGAAATGCTAGCTGCACAGAGAAAAACACCAGCCAATGTGTTAGTGGGGTTCAGCACCGCCAGCTGTTCCCCTGCTGTGTAGTCGGCAACGTGTCCAGCACAAGCCACGCTGGCACAACAGAACAAAAGCTGCCACCAGTGCAGGCTGCGGCCTACACTTTGCTCCTCTCCTCCTCCTCCTGCTGACCCTGGGCTCTAACACCGCTAGTTTTTGCCCGGACATGCAATCTGCACAGAGAAAAACACCAGTCAATGTGTCAGTGGGGTTCAGCAACGCCAGCTGTTCCCCTGCTGTGTAGCTTGCAACGTGACCTGCAAACGCCACGCAGGCACATGAACTGAAATTGAAGGGAGCCTGCCCCCCACCCACAGGTGTTTCTATGTATAACAGCCACCTTGTACAGCAGTACTGCTGCATTTGTACAAGGTGGCTGACTTTTTCTCCTTGCACACGTGGAACTCAACAAGTACAAAATGTGTCTCATTACAGACCATTACAATGTCCCTGAGGTGTGACTTTCCTTTTTAATGACACGCAGCACCCCCATTGTTAGCGCTGCCCGTCTCCTGACATCATTGGTTGGCTGGCTGTGCCTGTGCGTCCCCCCTGTCCGACACAACGCCCCCCGTTGTCTCATATATTTTGACTGCGAGGGTGTGATTGATGGGCACGAGCAGTGCATATGTTCCCCTGTTTTCACTCCCCTCCTTCCGCCTTCTTCTGACTGTGCGGCCTCATGGCCGCGGCATGCGATAAGGGATCAGCTGAGGCCGCCCAGTCTGAAGCAGGTGTAAGGACATGTGTGAGCGGCGATCATATTTACTGCACAAGGCCACGAATCCCAGCACCGCAGTGTGACTTTAGGAAAAGCCACTGTGGGTCTGGGATTTATGGCCATCGTTAACCGCACCGGCCAACATGAAATGAGGTCATGAGACGGCCTGCACTAACAGGGTATTGCCAAGGGATAACACAAGAGCGCAGACTCCTGTACAGCAAATAACAACGCTCAGGAATCTGCGCCCAGTACCTAGGTGCAAATTTTGACACCTGTGCTGCGTCTCGTTAAAAAGACAAGTCACGCCTCCACAACTGTTTGACAGTATAATGGGCTAAATAGTGTACGTGTTTAATTCAGCGTGTGCAAGGAGCAAAATTAAATAGAGCAACCTTTGACTTGTGCATCATTAATGCTGTTCAAGGTGTGGCTCTTGTACCTTGCAACACCTGAGGGGGGGGTTAAAGGTAACCTTTGAAATTGGTTCAACTAGGCTTCGGCCTACACTCTGCTCCTCTACTCCTCCTGCTGACCCTGGGCTCAAACAACGCCAGTTTCTGCCCGGACATGCTAGCTGCACAGAGAAAAACACCAGCCAATGTGTTAGTGGGGTTCAGCACCGCCAGCTGTTCCCCCGCTGTGTAGCCGGCATCGTGTCCAGCACAAGCCACGCTGGCACAACCGACCAAAAGCTGCCACCAGTGCAGGCTTCGGCCTACACTTTGCTCCTCTCCTCCTCCTCCTGCTGACCCTGGGCTCTAACACCGCTAGTTTTTGCCCGGACATGCAATCTGCACAGAGAAAAACACCAGTCAATGTGTCAGTGGGGTTCAGCAACGCCAGCTGTTCCCCTGCTGTGTAGCTTGCAACGTGACCTGCAAACGCCACGCAGGCACATGAACTGAAATTGAAGGGAGCCTGCCCCCCACCCACAGGTGTTTCTATGTATAACAGCCACCTTGTACAGCAGTACTGCTGCATTTGTACGAGGTGGCTGACTTTTTCTCCTTGCCCACGTGGAACTCAACACGTACAAAATGTGTCTCATTACAGACCATTACAATGTCCCTGAGGTGTGACTTTCCTTTGTAATGACACGCAGCACCACCCTTGTTAGCGCTGCCCGTCTTTTGACATCATTGGTTAGCTGGCTGCGCCTGTGCATCTCCCCTGCTCGAAACAACGGCCCTCGGTGTCTTATTTTTTTGGACAGCGAGGGTGTGATTGATGGGCATGTGCAGTGCATATGTTTGCCTGTGTTCACTCATCTCCTTCCGCCTTCTTCAGACTGGGTGTCCTCATGGCCTCGGCAGGCGATAAGGGATCAGATGAGGCCGTCCAGTCTGAAGCAGGTGTAAGGACATGTGTGAGCGGCAAACATATTTACTGCACCAGGGCACGAATCCCAGCACCGCAGTGTGATTTTTTAAAAACACACTGTGGGTCTGGGATTCATGTCCATCGCTAACCGCAACGGCCAACATGAAATGAGGTCATAAGACAGGAAGCGCTCACAGCGCATGGCCAAAGGATCACAAGAGCGCAGACTCCTGTACAGCAACTAACAACGCTCAGGAAGCTGCGCCCATGCAAAAAGGTGTTGTTTTCGACACCTGTGCTGCTTTTCTTTAAAAAGACAAGTCACGCCTCCACTACTGTTAAACAGTATAATGGGCTAAATAGTCTACGTGTTGCATTCAGCTTGTGCAAGTAGACAAATTAATAGAGCAACCTTTTACTTGTGCAGCATTAATGCTGCAGAAGGAGTGGCTCTTGTTCTTTGTAACACCTGAGGGGGGGTTAAAGGTAACCTTTGAAATTGGTTCAACTAGGCTTCGGCCTACACTCTGCTCCTCTCCTCCTCCTGCTGACCCTGGGCTCTAACAACGCTAGTTTTTGCCCGGAAATGCTAGCTGCACAGAGAAAAACACCAGCCAATGTGTTAGTGGGGTTCAGCAACGCCAGCTGTTCCCCCGCTGTGTAGCCGGCATCGTGTCCAGCACAAGCCACGCTGGCACAACCGACCAAAAGCTGCCACCAGTGCAGGCTTCGGCCTACACTTTGCTCCTCTCCTCCTCCTCCTGCTGACCCTGGGCTCAAACACCGCTAGTTTTTGCCCGGAAATGCTAGCTGCACAGAGAAAAACACCAGCCAATGTGTTAGTGGGGTTCAGCACCGCCAGCTGTTCCCCTGCTGTGCAGCTTGCAACGTGACCTGCAAACGCCACGCAGGCACATGAACTGAAATTGAAGGGAGCCTGGCCCCCACCCCCAGGTGTTTCTATGTATAACAGCCACCTTGTACAGCAGTACTGCTGCATTTGTACGAGGTGGCTGATGTTTTCTCCTTGCCCACGTGGAACTCAACACGTACAAAATGTGTCTCTTTGAGACCATTCCACTGTCCCTGAGGTGTGACTTTCCTTTCTAATGATACGCAGCACCCCCCTTGGTAGCGCTTCCCGTCTTCTGACATCATTGGTTGGCTACTTGCGCCTGTTCGTCCGCCCTGCCTGAATAAAATGCTCCTCGTTGTCTTAATTATTTTGACTGCGAGGGTGTGATTGATGGGCACGAGCAGTGCATATCTTCGCCTGTCTTAACTCATCTCCTTCAGCCTTCTTCAGACTGTGCAGCCTCATGGCCGCGGCATGCGAGAAGGGATCAGCAGAGGCCGCCCAGTCTGAAGCAGGTGTAAGGACGTGTGTGAGCGGCCAAAATATTTACTGCTCAAGGCCACGAATCCCAGCACCGCAGTGTGGCTTTATGAAAAGACACTGTGGGTCTGGGATTTATGGCCATCGTTAACCGCACCGGCCAACATGAAATGATGTCATAAGATGGGCAGCGCTAACAGGGCATTGCCAAGGGATAACACAAGAGCGCAGACTCCTGTACAGCAAATAACAACGCTCAGGAAGCTGCTCCAAGCACCAAGGCGTTATTTTGGACACCTGTGCTGCGTCTCATCAAAAAACCAAGTCACGCATCCACTACAGTTTGACTGTAGAATGGGGTAAATTGTGTATGTCTTTCATTCAGCGTGTGCAAGTAGACAAAT
>NW_027194676.1:0-27038 GCF_032444005.1 Ranitomeya imitator
AAGGCCTGGGCACAAGTGCGGGCTAGGCTTAAGGCCGGGGCACAAGTGCGGGCTAGGCTTAAGGCCGGGGCTCAAGTGCGGGCTAGGCTTAAGACCGGGGCACAAGTGCGGGCTAGGCTAAAGGCCTGGGCACAAGTGTGGGCTAGGCTTAAGGCCTGGGCACAAGTGCGGGCTAGGCTTAAAGCCTGGGCTCAAGTGCGGGCTAGGCTTAAGGCCTGGGCACAAGTGCGGCTAGGCTTAAGGCCTGGGCACAAGTGCGGGCTAGGCTTAAGGCCTGGGCACAAGTGCGGGCTAGGCTTAAGGCCTGGGCACAAGTGCAGTGCTGGCTAGGATCAAGGCAGGGGGCACAAGTGCTGGCTAGGCTTAAGGCATGGGCACAAGTGCCAGCTAGGCTAGGCTTAAGGCCTGGGCACAAGTGCGGGCTAGGCTTAAGGCCTGGGCACAAGTGCAGGCTAGGCTTAAGGCCTGGGCACAAGTGCGGGCTAGGCTTAAGGCATGGGCACAAGTGCCAGCTAGGCTAGGCTTAAGGCCTGAGCACAAGTGCGGGCTAGGCTTAAGGCCTGGGCACAAGTGCAGGCTAGGCTTAAGGCCTGGGCACAAGTGCGGCTAGGCTCTAGGCCGGGGCACAAGTGCGGGCTAGGCTTAAGGCCGGGGCACAAGTGCGGGCTAGGCTTAAGGCCGGGGCACAAGTGCGGGCTAGGCTTAAGGTCGGGGCACAAGTGCGGGCTAGGCTTAAGGCCTGGGCACAAGTGCAGTGCTGGCTAAGATCAGGGCAGGGGGCACAAGTGCTGGCTAGGCTTAAGGCATGGGCACAAGTGCCAGCTAGGCTAGGCTTAAGCCTGGGCACAAGTGTGGGCTAGGCTTAAAGGGAACCTGTCACCTGAATTTGGCGGGACTGGTTTTGGGTCATATGGGCGGAGTTTTCGGGTGTTTGATTCACCCTTTCCTTACCCGCTGGCTGCATGCTGGCTGCAATATTGGATTGAAGTTCATTCTCTGTCCTCCATAGTACACGCCTGCGCAAGGCAAGATTGCTTTGCGGAGGCGTGTACTATGGAGGACAGAGAATGAACTTCAATCCAATATTGCAGCCAGCATGCAGCCAGCGGGTAAGGAAAGGGTGAATCAAACACCCGAAAACTCCGCCCATATGACCCAAAACCAGTCCCGCCAAATTCAGGTGACAGAGTCCCTTTAAGGCCTGGGCACAAGTGCGGGCTAGGCTTAAGGCCTGGGCACAAGTGCGAGCTAGGCTTAAGGCCTGGGCACAAGTGCGGGCTAGGCTTAAGGCCTGGGCACAAGTGCAGTGCTGGCTAGGATCAAGGCAGGGGGCACAAGTGCTGGCTAGGCTTAAGGCATGGGCACAAGTGCCAGCTAGGCTAGGCTTAAGCCTGGGCACAAGTGCCAGCTAGGCTAGGCTTAAGCCTGGGCACAAGTGCGGGCTAGGCTTAAGGCCTGGGCACAAGTGCGGGCTAGGCTAAAGGCCTGGGCAAAAGTGCGGGCTAGGCTTAAGGCCTGGGCACAAGTGCGGGCTAGGCTTAAGGCCTGGGCACAAGTGCGGGCCAGGCTTAAGGCCGGGGCACAAGTGCGGGCTAGGCTTAAGGCCTGGGCACAAGTGCGGGCTAGGCTTAAGGCCGGGGCACAAGTGCGGGCTAGGCTTAAGGCCGGGGCACAAGTGCGGGCTAGGCTTAAGGCCGGGGCACAAGTGCGGGCTAGGCTTAAGGCCTGGGCACAAGTGCGGGCTAGGCTTAAGGCCGGGGTACAAGTGCGGGCTAGGCTTAAGGCCTGGGCACAAGTGCGTGCTAGGCTTAAGGCTGGGGCACAAGTGCGGGCTAGGCTTAAGGCCGGGGCACAAGTGCGGGCTAGGCTTAAGGCCGGGGCACAAGTGCGGGCTAGGCTTAAGGCCGGTGCACAAGTGCGGGCTAGGCTTAAGGCCGGGGCACAAGTGCGGGCTAGGCTTAAGGCCGGAGCACAAGTGCAGTGCTTGCTAGGATCAAGGCAGGGGGCACAAGTGCTGGCTAGGCTTAAGGCATGGGCAAAAGTGCCAGCTAGGCTAGGCATAAGGCCTGGGCACAAGTGCGGGCTAGGCTTAAGGCCTGGGCACAAGTGCGGGCTAGGCTTAAGGCCGGGGCACAAGTGCGGGCTAGGCTTACGGCCGGGGCTCAAGTGCGGGCTAGGCTTAAGACCGGGGCACAAGTGCGGGCTAGGCTAAAGGCCTGGGCACAAGTGTGGGCTAGGCTAAAGGCCTGGGCACAAGTGCGGGCTAGGCTTAAGGCCTGGGCACAAGTGCAGTGCTAGCTAGGATCAGGGCAGGGGGCACAAGTGCTGGCTAGGCTTAAGGCATGGGCACAAGTGCCAGCTAGGCTAGGCTTAAGCCTGGGCACAAGTGTGGGCTAGGCTTAAGGCCTGGGCACAAGTGCGGGCTAGGCTTAAGGCCTGGGCACAAGTGCGGGCTAGGCTTAAGGCCTGGGCACAAGTGCGAGCTAGGCTTAAGGCCTGGGCACAAGTGCGGGCTAGGCTTAAGGCCTGGGCACAAGTGCGGGCTAGGCTTAAGGCCGGGGCACAAGTGCGGGCTAGGCTTAAGGCCGGGGCACAAGTGCGGGCTAGGCTTAAGGCCGGGGCACAAGTGCGGGCTAGGCTTAAGGCCTGGGCACAAGTGCGGGCTAGGCTTAAGGCCGGGGTACAAGTGCGGGCTAGGCTTAAGGCCTGGGCACAAGTGCGTGCTAGGCTTAAGGCCGGGGCACAAGTGCGGGCTAGGCTTAAGGCCGGGGCACAAGTGCGGGCTAGGCTTATGGCCGGGGCACAAGTGCGGGCTAGGCTTAAGGCCGGGGCACAAGTGCGGGCTAGGCTTAAGACCGGGGCACAAGTGCGGGCTAAGCTAAAGGCCTGGGCACAAGTGTGGGCTAGGCTTAAGGCCTGGGCACAAGTGCGGGCTAGGCTTAAAGCCTGGGCTCAAGTGCGGGCTAGGCTTAAGGCCTGGGCACAAGTGCGGCTAGGCTTAAGGCCTGGGCACAAGTGCGGGCTAGGCTTAAGGCCTGGGCACAAGTGCGAGCTAGGCTTAAGGCCTGGGCACAAGTGCGGGCTAGGCTTAAGGCCTGGGCACAAGTGCGAGCTAGGCTTAAGGCCTGGGCACAAGTGCGGGCTAGGCTTAAGGCCGGGGCACAAGTGCGGGCTAGGCTTAAGACCGGGGCACAAGTGCGGGCTAAGCTAAAGGCCTGGGCACAAGTGTGGGCTAGGCTTAAGGCCTGGGCACAAGTGCGGGCTAGGCTTAAAGCCTGGGCTCAAGTGCGGGCTAGGCTTAAGGCCTGGGCACAAGTGCGGCTAGGCTTAAGGCCTGGGCACAAGTGCGGGCTAGGCTTAAGGCCTGGGCACAAGTGCGAGCTAGGCTTAAGGCCTGGGCACAAGTGCGGGCTAGGCTTAAGGCCTGGGCACAAGTGCAGTGCTGGCTAGGATCAAGGCAGGGGGCACAAGTGCTGGCTAGGCTTAAGGCATGGGCACAAGTGCCAGCTAGGTTAGGCTTAAGGCCTGGGCACAAGTGCGGGCTAGGCTTAAGGCCTGGGCACAAGTGCAGGCTAGGCTTAAGGCCTGGGCACAAGTGTGGGCTAGGCTTAAGGCATGGGCACAAGTGCCAGCTAGGCTAGGCTTAAGGCCTGGGCACAAGTGCGGGCTAGGCTTAAGGCCTGGGCACAAGTGCAGGCTAGGCTTAAGGCCTGGGCACAAGTGTGGGCTAGGCTTAAGGCCGGGGCACAAGTGCGGGCTAGGCTTAAGGCCGGGGCACAAGTGCGGGCTAGGCTTACGGTCGGGGCACAAGTGCGGGCTAGGCTTAAGGCCTGGGCACAAGTGCTGGCTAGGCTTAAGGCCTGGGCACAAGTGTGGGCTAGGCTTAAGGCATGGGCACAAGTGCCAGCTAGGCTAGGCTTAAGGCCTGGGCACAAGTGCGGGCTAGGCTTAAGGCCTGGGCACAAGTGCAGGCTAGGCTTAAGGCCTGGGCACAAGTGTGGGCTAGGCTTAAGGCCTGGGCACAAGTGCGGCTAGGCTTAAGGCCGGGGCACAAGTGCGGGCTAGGCTTAAGGCCGGGGCACAAGTGCGGGCTAGGCTTAAGGTCGGGGCACAAGTGCGGGCTAGGCTTAAGGCCTGGGCACAAGTGCAGTGCTAGCTAGGATCAGGGCAGGGGGCACAAGTGCTGGCTAGGCTTAAGGCATGGGCACAAGTGCCAGCTAGGCTAGGCTTAAGCCTGGGCACAAGTGTGGGCTAGGCTTAAGGCCTGGGCACAAGTGCGGGCTAGGCTTAAGGCCTGGGCACAAGTGCGGGCTAGGCTTAAGGCCTGGGCACAAGTGCGAGCTAGGCTTAAGGCCTGGGCACAAGTGCGGGCTAGGCTTAAGGCCTGGGCACAAGTGCAGTGCTGGCTAGGATCAAGGCAGGGGGCACAAGTGCTGGCTAGGCTTAAGGCATGGGCACAAGTGCCAGCTAGGCTAGGCTTAAGCCTGGGCACAAGTGCGGGCTAGGCTTAAGGCCTGGGCGCAAGTGCGGGCTAGGCTAAAGGCCTGGGCAAAAGTGCGGGCTAGGCTTAAGGCCTGGGCACAAGTGCGGGCTAGGCTTAAGGCCTGGGCACAAGTGCGGGCTAGGCTTAAGGCCGGGGCACAAGTGCGGGCTAGGCTTAAGGCATGGGCACAAGTGCCAGCTAGGCTAGGCTTAAGGCCTGGGCACAAGTGCGGGCTAGGCTTAAGGCCTGGGCACAAGTGCAGGCTAGGCTTAAGGCCTGGGCACAAGTGTGGGCTAGGCTTAAGGCCTGGGCACAAGTGCGGCTAGGCTTAAGGCCGGGGCACAAGTGCGGGCTAGGCTTAAGGCCGGGGCACAAGTGCGGGCTAGGCTTAAGGTCGGGGCACAAGTGCGGGCTAGGCTTAAGGCCTGTGCACAAGTGCAGTGCTAGCTAGGATCAGGGCAGGGGGCACAAGTGCTGGCTAGGCTTAAGGCATGGGCACAAGTGCCAGCTAGGCTAGGCTTAAGCCTGGGCACAAGTGTGGGCTAGGCTTAAGGCCTGGGCACAAGTGCGGGCTAGGCTTAAGGCCTGGGCACAAGTGCGGGCTAGGCTTAAGGCCTGGGCACAAGTGCGAGCTAGGCTTAAGGCCTGGGCACAAGTGCGGGCTAGGCTTAAGGCCTGGGCACAAGTGCAGTGCTGGCTAGGATCAAGGCAGGGGGCACAAGTGCTGGCTAGGCTTAAGGCATGGGCACAAGTGCCAGCTAGGCTAGGCTTAAGCCTGGGCACAAGTGCCAGCTAGGCTAGGCTTAAGCCTGGGCACAAGTGCGGGCTAGGCTTAAGGCCTGGGCACAAGTGCGGGCTAGGCTAAAGGCCTGGGCAAAAGTGCGGGCTAGGCTTAAGGCCTGGGCACAAGTGCGGGCTAGGCTTAAGGCCTGGGCACAAGTGCGGGCTAGGCTTAAGGCCGGGGCACAAGTGCGGGCTAGGCTTATGGCCGGGGCACAAGTGCGGGCTAGGCTTAAGGCCGGGGCACAAGTGCGGGCTAGGCTTAAGGCCGCGGCACAAGTGCGGGCTAGGCTTAAGGCCGCGGCACAAGTGCGGGCTAGGCTTAAGGCCTGGGCACAAGTGCGGGCTAGGCTTAAGGCCGGGGTACAAGTGCAGGCTAGGCTTAAGGCCTGGGCACAAGTGCGTGCTAGGCTTAAGGCCGGGGCACAAGTGCGGGCTAGGCTTAAGGCCGGGGCACAAGTGCGGGCTAGGCTTATGGCCGGGGCACAAGTGCGGGCTAGGCTTAATGCCGGGGCACAAGTGCGGGCTAGGCTTAAGGCCGGGGCACAAGTGCGGGCTAGGCTTAAGGCCGGAGCACAAGTGCAGTGCTTGCTAGGATCAAGGCAGGGGGCACAAGTGCTGGCTAGGCTTAAGGCATGGGCAAAAGTGCCAGCTAGGCTAGGCATAAGGCCTGGGCACAAGTGCGGGCTAGGCTTAAGGCCTGGGCACAAGTGCGGGCTAGGCTAAAGGCCTGGGCACAAGTGTGGGCTAGGCTTAAGGCCTGGGCACAAGTGCGGGCTAGGCTTAAAGCCTGGGCTCAAGTGTGGGCTAGGCTTAAGGCCTGGGCACAAGTGCGGCTAGGCTTAAGGCCTGGGCACAAGTGCGGGCTAGGCTTAAGGCCTGGGCACAAGTGCGAGCTAGGCTTAAGGCCTGGGCACAAGTGTGGGCTAGGCTTAAGGCCTGGGCACAAGTGCAGTGCTGGCTAGGATCAAGGCAGGGGGCACAAGTGCTGGCTAGGCTTAAGGCATGGGCACAAGTGCCAGCTAGGCTAGGCTTAAGGCCTGGGCACAAGTGCGGGCTAGGCTTAAGGCCTGGGCACAAGTGCAGGCTAGGCTTAAGGCCTGGGCACAAGTGTGGGCTAGGCTTAAGGCATGGGCACAAGTGCCAGCTAGGCTAGGCTTAAGGCCTGGGCACAAGTGCGGGCTAGGCTTAAGGCCTGGGCACAAGTGCAGGCTAGGCTTAAGGCCTTGGCACAAGTGTGGGCTAGGCTTAAGGCCTGGGCACAAGTGCGGCTAGGCTTAAGGCCGGGGCACAAGTGCGGGCTAGGCTTAAGGCCGGGGCACAAGTGCGGGCTAGGCTTAAGGTCGGGGCACAAGTGCGGGCTAGGCTTAAGGCCGGGGCACACGTGCAGTGCTGGCTAGGATCAGGGCAGGGGGCACAAGTGCTGGCTAGGCTTAAGGCATGGGCACAAGTGCCAGCTAGGCTAGGCTTAAGCCTGGGCACAAGTGTGGGCTAGGCTTAAGGCCTGGGCACAAGTGCGGGCTAGGCTTAAGGCCTGGGCACAAGTGCGAGCTAGGCTTAAGGCCTGGGCACAAGTGCGGGCTAGGCTTAAGGCCTGGGCACAAGTGCAGTGCTGGCTAGGATCAAGGCAGGGGGCACAAGTGCTGGCTAGGCTTAAGGCATGGGCACAAGTGCCAGCTAGGCTAGGCTTAAGGCCTGGGCACAAGTGCGGGCTAGGCTTAAGGCCTGGGCACAAGTGCAGGCTAGGCTTAAGGCCTGGGCACAAGTGCGGGCTAGGCTTAAGGCATGGGCACAAGTGCCAGCTAGGCTAGGCTTAAGGCCTGAGCACAAGTGCGGGCTAGGCTTAAGGCCTGGGCACAAGTGCAGGCTAGGCTTAAGGCCTGGGCACAAGTGCGGCTAGGCTCTAGGCCGGGGCACAAGTGCGGGCTAGGCTTAAGGCCGGGGCACAAGTGCGGGCTAGGCTTAAGGCCGGGGCACAAGTGCGGGCTAGGCTTAAGGTCGGGGCACAAGTGCGGGCTAGGCTTAAGGCCTGGGCACAAGTGCAGTGCTGGCTAAGATCAGGGCAGGGGGCACAAGTGCTGGCTAGGCTTAAGGCATGGGCACAAGTGCCAGCTAGGCTAGGCTTAAGCCTGGGCACAAGTGTGGGCTAGGCTTAAAGGGAACCTGTCACCTGAATTTGGCGGGACTGGTTTTGGGTCATATGGGCGGAGTTTTCGGGTGTTTGATTCACCCTTTCCTTACCCGCTGGCTGCATGCTGGCTGCAATATTGGATTGAAGTTCATTCTCTGTCCTCCATAGTACACGCCTGCGCAAGGCAAGATTGCTTTGCGGAGGCGTGTACTATGGAGGACAGAGAATGAACTTCAATCCAATATTGCAGCCAGCATGCAGCCAGCGGGTAAGGAAAGGGTGAATCAAACACCCGAAAACTCCGCCCATATGACCCAAAACCAGTCCCGCCAAATTCAGGTGACAGAGTCCCTTTAAGGCCTGGGCACAAGTGCGGGCTAGGCTTAAGGCCTGGGCACAAGTGCGAGCTAGGCTTAAGGCCTGGGCACAAGTGCGGGCTAGGCTTAAGGCCTGGGCACAAGTGCAGTGCTGGCTAGGATCAAGGCAGGGGGCACAAGTGCTGGCTAGGCTTAAGGCATGGGCACAAGTGCCAGCTAGGCTAGGCTTAAGCCTGGGCACAAGTGCCAGCTAGGCTAGGCTTAAGCCTGGGCACAAGTGCGGGCTAGGCTTAAGGCCTGGGCACAAGTGCGGGCTAGGCTAAAGGCCTGGGCAAAAGTGCGGGCTAGGCTTAAGGCCTGGGCACAAGTGCGGGCTAGGCTTAAGGCCTGGGCACAAGTGCGGGCCAGGCTTAAGGCCGGGGCACAAGTGCGGGCTAGGCTTAAGGCCGGGGCACAAGTGCGGGCTAGGCTTAAGGCCGGGGCACAAGTGCGGGCTAGGCTTAAGGCCTGGGCACAAGTGCGGGCTAGGCTTAAGGCCGGGGCACAAGTGCGGGCTAGGCTTAAGGCCTGGGCACAAGTGCGGGCTAGGCTTAAGGCCGGGGCACAAGTGCGGGCTAGGCTTAAGGCCGGGGCACAAGTGCGGGCTAGGCTTAAGGCCGGGGCACAAGTGCGGGCTAGGCTTAAGGCCGGGGCACAAGTGCGGGCTAGGCTTAAGGCCGGTGCACAAGTGCGGGCTAGGCTTAAGGCCGGGGCACAAGTGCGGGCTAGGCTTAAGGCCGGAGCACAAGTGCAGTGCTTGCTAGGATCAAGGCAGGGGGCACAAGTGCTGGCTAGGCTTAAGGCATGGGCAGAAGTGCCAGCTAGGCTAGGCATAAGGCCTGGGCACAAGGGCGGGCTAGGCTTAAGGCCTGGGCACAAGTGCGGGCTAGGCTTAAGGCCGGGGCACAAGTGCGGGCTAGGCTTAAGGCCGGGGCTCAAGTGCGGGCTAGGCTTAAGACCGGGGCACAAGTGCGGGCTAGGCTAAAGGCCTGGGCACAAGTGTGGGCTAGGCTTAAGGCCTGGGCACAAGTGCGGGCTAGGCTTAAAGCCTGGGCTCAAGTGCGGGCTAGGCTTAAGGCCTGGGCACAAGTGCGGCTAGGCTTAAGGCCTGGGCACAAGTGCGGGCTAGGCTTAAGGCCTGGGCACAAGTGCGGGCTAGGCTTAAGGCCTGGGCACAAGTGCAGTGCTGGCTAGGATCAAGGCAGGGGGCACAAGTGCTGGCTAGGCTTAAGGCATGGGCACAAGTGCCAGCTAGGCTAGGCTTAAGGCCTGGGCACAAGTGCGGGCTAGGCTTAAGGCCTGGGCACAAGTGCGGGCTAGGCTTAAGGCCGGGGCACAAGTGCGGGCTAGGCTTAAGGCCGGGGCACAAGTGCGGGCTAGGCTTAAGGCCGGGGCACAAGTGCGGGCTAGGCTTAAGGCCTGGGCACAAGTGCGGGCTAGGCTTAAGGCCGGGGTACAAGTGCGGGCTAGGCTTAAGGCCTGGGCACAAGTGCGTGCTAGGCTTAAGGCCGGGGCACAAGTGCGGGCTAGGCTTAAGGCCGGGGCACAAGTGCGGGCTAGGCTTATGGCCGGGGCACAAGTGCGGGCTAGGCTTAAGGCCGGGGCACAAGTGCGGGCTAGGCTTAAGGCCGGGGCACAAGTGCGGGCTAGGCTTAAGGCCGGGGCACAAGTGCGGGCTAGGCTTAAGGCCGGGGCACAAGTGCAGTGCTTGCTAGGATCAAGGCAGGGGGCACAAGTGCTGGCTAGGCTTAAGGCATGGGCAAAAGTGCCAGCTAGGCTAGGCATAAGGCCTGGGCACAAGTGCGGGCTAGGCTTAAGGCCTGGGCACAAGTGCGGGCTAGGCTTAAGGCCGGGGCACAAGTGCGGGCTAGGCTTAAGGCCGGGGCTCAAGTGCGGGCTAGGCTTAAGACCGGGGCACAAGTGCGGGCTAGGCTAAAGGCCTGGGCACAAGTGTGGGCTAGGCTTAAGGCCTGGGCACAAGTGCGGGCTAGGCTTAAAGCCTGGGCACAAGTGCGGGCTAGGCTTAAAGCCTGGGCTCAAGTGCGGCTAGGCTTAAGGCCTGGGCACAAGTGCGGGCTAGGCTTAAGGCCTGGGCACAAGTGCGAGCTAGGCTTAAGGCCTGGGCACAAGTGCGGGCTAGGCTTAAGGCCTGGGCACAAGTGCAGTGCTGGCTAGGATCAAGGCAGGGGGCACAAGTGCTGGCTAGGCTTAAGGCATGGGCACAAGTGCCAGCTAGGCTAGGCTTAAGGCCTGGGCACAAGTGCGGGCTAGGCTTAAGGCCTGGGCACAAGTGCAGGCTAGGCTTAAGGCCTGGGCACAAGTGTGGGCTAGGCTTAAGGCATGGGCACAAGTGCCAGCTAGGCTAGGCTTAAGGCCTGGGCACAAGTGCGGGCTAGGCTTAAGGCCTGGGCACAAGTGCAGGCTAGGCTTAAGGCCTGGGCACAAGTGCGGGCTAGGCTTAAGGCCGGGGCTCAAGTGCGGGCTAGGCTTAAGACCGGGGCACAAGTGCGGGCTAGGCTAAAGGCCTGGGCACAAGTGTGGGCTAGGCTTAAGGCCTGGGCACAAGTGCGGGCTAGGCTTAAAGCCTGGGCACAAGTGCGGGCTAGGCTTAAAGCCTGGGCTCAAGTGCGGGCTAGGCTTAAGGCCTGGGCACAAGTGCGACTAGGCTTAAGGCCTGGGCACAAGTGCGGGCTAGGCTTAAGGCCTGGGCACAAGTGCGAGCTAGGCTTAAGGCCTGGGCACAAGTGCGGGCTAGGCTTAAGGCCTGGGCACAAGTGCAGTGCTGGCTAGGATCAAGGCAGGGGGCACAAGTGCTGGCTAGGCTTAAGGCATGGGCACAAGTGCCAGCTAGGCTAGGCTTAAGGCCTGGGCACAAGTGCGGGCTAGGCTTAAGGCCTGGGCACAAGTGCAGGCTAGGCTTAAGGCCTGGGCACAAGTGTGGGCTAGGCTTAAGGCATGGGCACAAGTGCCAGCTAGGCTAGGCTTAAGGCCTGGGCACAAGTGCGGGCTAGGCTTAAGGCCTGGGCACAAGTGCAGGCTAGGCTTAAGGCCTGGGCACAAGTGTGGGCTAGGCTTAAGGCCTGGGCACAAGTGCGGCTAGGCTTAAGGCCGGGGCACAAGTGCGGGCTAGGCTTAAGGCCGGGGCACAAGTGCGGGCTAGGCTTAAGGTCGGGGCACAAGTGCGGGCTAGGCTTAAGGCCGGGGCACACGTGCAGTGCTGGCTAGGATCAGGGCAGGGGGCACAAGTGCTGGCTAGGCTTAAGGCATGGGCACAAGTGCCAGCTAGGCTAGGCTTAAGCCTGGGCACAAGTGTGGGCTAGGCTTAAGGCCTGGGCACAAGTGCGGGCTAGGCTTAAGGCCTGGGCACAAGTGCGAGCTAGGCTTAAGGCCTGGGCACAAGTGCGGGCTAGGCTTAAGGCCTGGGCACAAGTGCAGTGCTGGCTAGGATCAAGGCAGGGGGCACAAGTTCTGGCTAGGCTTAAGGCATGGGCACAAGTGCCAGCTAGGCTAGGCTTAAGCCTGGGCACAAGTGCCAGCTAGGCTAGGCTTAAGCCTGGGCACAAGTGCGGGCTAGGCTTAAGGCCTGGGCACAAGTGCGGGCTAGGCTAAAGGCCTGGGCAAAAGTGCGGGCTAGGCTTAAGGCCTGGGCACAAGTGCGGGCTAGGCTTAAGGCCTGGGCACAAGTGCGGGCCAGGCTTAAGGCCGGGGCACAAGTGCGGGCTAGGCTTAAGGCCGGGGCACAAGTGCGGGCTAGGCTTAAGGCCGGGGCACAAGTGCGGGCTAGGCTTAAGGCCTGGGCACAAGTGCGGGCTAGGCTTAAGGCCGGGGCACAAGTGCGGGCTAGGCTTAAGGCCTGGGCACAAGTGCGGGCTAGGCTTAAGGCCTGGGCACAAGTGCGGGCTAGGCTTAAGGCCTGGGCACAAGTGCAGTGCTGGCTAGGATCAAGGCAGGGGGCACAAGTTCTGGCTAGGCTTAAGGCATGGGCACAAGTGCCAGCTAGGCTAGGCTTAAGCCTGGGCACAAGTGCCAGCTAGGCTAGGCTTAAGCCTGGGCACAAGTGCGGGCTAGGCTTAAGGCCTGGGCACAAGTGCGGGCTAGGCTTAAGGCCTGGGCACAAGTGCAGTGCTGGCTAGGATCAAGGCAGGGGGCACAAGTGCTGGCTAGGCTTAAGGCATGGGCACAAGTGCCAGCTAGGCTAGGCTTAAGGCCTGGGCACAAGTGCGGGCTAGGCTTAAGGCCTGGGCACAAGTGCGGGCTAGGCTTAAGGCCTGGGCACAAGTGCAGTGCTGGCTAGGATCAAGGCAGGGGGCACAAGTGCTGGCTAGGCTTAAGGCATGGGCACAAGTGCCAGCTAGGCTAGGCTTAAGGCCTGGGCACAAGTGCGGGCTAGGCTTAAGGCCTGGGCACAAGTGCAGTGCTGGCTAGGATCAAGGCAGGGGGCACAAGTGCTGGCTAGGCTTAAGGCATGGGCACAAGTGCCAGCTAGGCTAGGCTTAAGGCCTGGGCACAAGTGCGGGCTAGGCTTAAGGCCTGGGCACAAGTGCAGGCTAGGCTTAAGGCCTGGGCACAAGTGTGGGCTAGGCTTAAGGCATGGGCACAAGTGCCAGCTAGGCTAGGCTTAAGGCCTGGGCACAAGTGCGGGCTAGGCTTAAGGCCTGGGCACAAGTGCAGGCTAGGCTTAAGGCCTGGGCACAAGTGTGGGCTAGGCTTAAGGCCTGGGCACAAGTGCGGCTAGGCTTAAGGCCGGGGCACAAGTGCGGGCTAGGCTTAAGGCCGGGGCACAAGTGCGGGCTAGGCTTAAGGTCGGGGCACAAGTGCGGGCTAGGCTTAAGGCCGGGGCACACGTGCAGTGCTGGCTAGGATCAGGGCAGGGGGCACAAGTGCTGGCTAGGCTTAAGGCATGGGCACAAGTGCCAGCTAGGCTAGGCTTAAGCCTGGGCACAAGTGTGGGCTAGGCTTAAGGCCTGGGCACAAGTGCGGGCTAGGCTTAAGGCCTGGGCACAAGTGCGAGCTAGGCTTAAGGCCTGGGCACAAGTGCGGGCTAGGCTTAAGGCCTGGGCACAAGTGCAGTGCTGGCTAGGATCAAGGCAGGGGGCACAAGTTCTGGCTAGGCTTAAGGCATGGGCACAAGTGCCAGCTAGGCTAGGCTTAAGCCTGGGCACAAGTGCCAGCTAGGCTAGGCTTAAGCCTGGGCACAAGTGCGGGCTAGGCTTAAGGCCTGGGCACAAGTGCGGGCTAGGCTAAAGGCCTGGGCAAAAGTGCGGGCTAGGCTTAAGGCCTGGGCACAAGTGCGGGCTAGGCTTAAGGCCTGGGCACAAGTGCGGGCCAGGCTTAAGGCCGGGGCACAAGTGCGGGCTAGGCTTAAGGCCGGGGCACAAGTGCGGGCTAGGCTTAAGGCCGGGGCACAAGTGCGGGCTAGGCTTAAGGCCTGGGCACAAGTGCGGGCTAGGCTTAAGGCCGGGGCACAAGTGCGGGCTAGGCTTAAGGCCTGGGCACAAGTGCGGGCTAGGCTTAAGGCCGGGGCACAAGTGCGGGCTAGGCTTAAGGCCGGGGCACAAGTGCGGGCTAGGCTTAAGGCCGGGGCACAAGTGCGGGCTAGGCTTAAGGCCGGGGCACAAGTGCGGGCTAGGCTTAAGGCCGGTGCACAAGTGCGGGCTAGGCTTAAGGCCGGGGCACAAGTGCGGGCTAGGCTTAAGGCCGGAGCACAAGTGCAGTGCTTGCTAGGATCAAGGCAGGGGGCACAAGTGCTGGCTAGGCTTAAGGCATGGGCAGAAGTGCCAGCTAGGCTAGGCATAAGGCCTGGGCACAAGGGCGGGCTAGGCTTAAGGCCTGGGCACAAGTGCGGGCTAGGCTTAAGGCCGGGGCACAAGTGCGGGCTAGGCTTAAGGCCGGGGCTCAAGTGCGGGATAGGCTTATGGCCGGGGCACAAGTGCGGGCTAGGCTTAATGCCGGGGCACAAGTGCGGGCTAGGCTTAAGGCCGGGGCACAAGTGCGGGCTAGGCTTAAGGCCGGAGCACAAGTGCAGTGCTTGCTAGGATCAAGGCAGGGGGCACAAGTGCTGGCTAGGCTTAAGGCATGGGCAAAAGTGCCAGCTAGGCTAGGCATAAGGCCTGGGCACAAGTGCGGGCTAGGCTTAAGGCCTGGGCACAAGTGCGGGCTAGGCTAAAGGCCTGGGCACAAGTGTGGGCTAGGCTTAAGGCCTGGGCACAAGTGCGGGCTAGGCTTAAAGCCTGGGCTCAAGTGTGGGCTAGGCTTAAGGCCTGGGCACAAGTGCGGCTAGGCTTAAGGCCTGGGCACAAGTGCGGGCTAGGCTTAAGGCCTGGGCACAAGTGCGAGCTAGGCTTAAGGCCTGGGCACAAGTGTGGGCTAGGCTTAAGGCCTGGGCACAAGTGCAGTGCTGGCTAGGATCAAGGCAGGGGGCACAAGTGCTGGCTAGGCTTAAGGCATGGGCACAAGTGCCAGCTAGGCTAGGCTTAAGGCCTGGGCACAAGTGCGGGCTAGGCTTAAGGCCTGGGCACAAGTGCAGGCTAGGCTTAAGGCCTGGGCACAAGTGTGGGCTAGGCTTAAGGCATGGGCACAAGTGCCAGCTAGGCTAGGCTTAAGGCCTGGGCACAAGTGCGGGCTAGGCTTAAGGCCTGGGCACAAGTGCAGGCTAGGCTTAAGGCCTTGGCACAAGTGTGGGCTAGGCTTAAGGCCTGGGCACAAGTGCGGCTAGGCTTAAGGCCGGGGCACAAGTGCGGGCTAGGCTTAAGGCCGGGGCACAAGTGCGGGCTAGGCTTAAGGTCGGGGCACAAGTGCGGGCTAGGCTTAAGGCCGGGGCACACGTGCAGTGCTGGCTAGGATCAGGGCAGGGGGCACAAGTGCTGGCTAGGCTTAAGGCATGGGCACAAGTGCCAGCTAGGCTAGGCTTAAGCCTGGGCACAAGTGTGGGCTAGGCTTAAGGCCTGGGCACAAGTGCGGGCTAGGCTTAAGGCCTGGGCACAAGTGCGAGCTAGGCTTAAGGCCTGGGCACAAGTGCGGGCTAGGCTTAAGGCCTGGGCACAAGTGCAGTGCTGGCTAGGATCAAGGCAGGGGGCACAAGTGCTGGCTAGGCTTAAGGCATGGGCACAAGTGCCAGCTAGGCTAGGCTTAAGGCCTGGGCACAAGTGCGGGCTAGGCTTAAGGCCTGGGCACAAGTGCAGGCTAGGCTTAAGGCCTGGGCACAAGTGCGGGCTAGGCTTAAGGCATGGGCACAAGTGCCAGCTAGGCTAGGCTTAAGGCCTGAGCACAAGTGCGGGCTAGGCTTAAGGCCTGGGCACAAGTGCAGGCTAGGCTTAAGGCCTGGGCACAAGTGCGGCTAGGCTCTAGGCCGGGGCACAAGTGCGGGCTAGGCTTAAGGCCGGGGCACAAGTGCGGGCTAGGCTTAAGGCCGGGGCACAAGTGCGGGCTAGGCTTAAGGTCGGGGCACAAGTGCGGGCTAGGCTTAAGGCCTGGGCACAAGTGCAGTGCTGGCTAAGATCAGGGCAGGGGGCACAAGTGCTGGCTAGGCTTAAGGCATGGGCACAAGTGCCAGCTAGGCTAGGCTTAAGCCTGGGCACAAGTGTGGGCTAGGCTTAAAGGGAACCTGTCACCTGAATTTGGCGGGACTGGTTTTGGGTCATATGGGCGGAGTTTTCGGGTGTTTGATTCACCCTTTCCTTACCCGCTGGCTGCATGCTGGCTGCAATATTGGATTGAAGTTCATTCTCTGTCCTCCATAGTACACGCCTGCGCAAGGCAAGATTGCTTTGCGGAGGCGTGTACTATGGAGGACAGAGAATGAACTTCAATCCAATATTGCAGCCAGCATGCAGCCAGCGGGTAAGGAAAGGGTGAATCAAACACCCGAAAACTCCGCCCATATGACCCAAAACCAGTCCCGCCAAATTCAGGTGACAGAGTCCCTTTAAGGCCTGGGCACAAGTGCGGGCTAGGCTTAAGGCCTGGGCACAAGTGCGAGCTAGGCTTAAGGCCTGGGCACAAGTGCGGGCTAGGCTTAAGGCCTGGGCACAAGTGCAGTGCTGGCTAGGATCAAGGCAGGGGGCACAAGTGCTGGCTAGGCTTAAGGCATGGGCACAAGTGCCAGCTAGGCTAGGCTTAAGCCTGGGCACAAGTGCCAGCTAGGCTAGGCTTAAGCCTGGGCACAAGTGCGGGCTAGGCTTAAGGCCTGGGCACAAGTGCGGGCTAGGCTAAAGGCCTGGGCAAAAGTGCGGGCTAGGCTTAAGGCCTGGGCACAAGTGCGGGCTAGGCTTAAGGCCTGGGCACAAGTGCGGGCCAGGCTTAAGGCCGGGGCACAAGTGCGGGCTAGGCTTAAGGCCGGGGCACAAGTGCGGGCTAGGCTTAAGGCCGGGGCACAAGTGCGGGCTAGGCTTAAGGCCTGGGCACAAGTGCGGGCTAGGCTTAAGGCCGGGGCACAAGTGCGGGCTAGGCTTAAGGCCTGGGCACAAGTGCGGGCTAGGCTTAAGGCCGGGGCACAAGTGCGGGCTAGGCTTAAGGCCGGGGCACAAGTGCGGGCTAGGCTTAAGGCCGGGGCACAAGTGCGGGCTAGGCTTAAGGCCGGGGCACAAGTGCGGGCTAGGCTTAAGGCCGGTGCACAAGTGCGGGCTAGGCTTAAGGCCGGGGCACAAGTGCGGGCTAGGCTTAAGGCCGGAGCACAAGTGCAGTGCTTGCTAGGATCAAGGCAGGGGGCACAAGTGCTGGCTAGGCTTAAGGCATGGGCAGAAGTGCCAGCTAGGCTAGGCATAAGGCCTGGGCACAAGGGCGGGCTAGGCTTAAGGCCTGGGCACAAGTGCGGGCTAGGCTTAAGGCCGGGGCACAAGTGCGGGCTAGGCTTAAGGCCGGGGCTCAAGTGCGGGCTAGGCTTAAGACCGGGGCACAAGTGCGGGCTAGGCTAAAGGCCTGGGCACAAGTGTGGGCTAGGCTTAAGGCCTGGGCACAAGTGCGGGCTAGGCTTAAAGCCTGGGCTCAAGTGCGGGCTAGGCTTAAGGCCTGGGCACAAGTGCGGCTAGGCTTAAGGCCTGGGCACAAGTGCGGGCTAGGCTTAAGGCCTGGGCACAAGTGCGGGCTAGGCTTAAGGCCTGGGCACAAGTGCAGTGCTGGCTAGGATCAAGGCAGGGGGCACAAGTGCTGGCTAGGCTTAAGGCATGGGCACAAGTGCCAGCTAGGCTAGGCTTAAGGCCTGGGCACAAGTGCGGGCTAGGCTTAAGGCCTGGGCACAAGTGCGGGCTAGGCTTAAGGCCGGGGCACAAGTGCGGGCTAGGCTTAAGGCCGGGGCACAAGTGCGGGCTAGGCTTAAGGCCGGGGCACAAGTGCGGGCTAGGCTTAAGGCCTGGGCACAAGTGCGGGCTAGGCTTAAGGCCGGGGTACAAGTGCGGGCTAGGCTTAAGGCCTGGGCACAAGTGCGTGCTAGGCTTAAGGCCGGGGCACAAGTGCGGGCTAGGCTTAAGGCCGGGGCACAAGTGCGGGCTAGGCTTATGGCCGGGGCACAAGTGCGGGCTAGGCTTAAGGCCGGGGCACAAGTGCGGGCTAGGCTTAAGGCCGGGGCACAAGTGCGGGCTAGGCTTAAGGCCGGGGCACAAGTGCGGGCTAGGCTTAAGGCCGGGGCACAAGTGCAGTGCTTGCTAGGATCAAGGCAGGGGGCACAAGTGCTGGCTAGGCTTAAGGCATGGGCAAAAGTGCCAGCTAGGCTAGGCATAAGGCCTGGGCACAAGTGCGGGCTAGGCTTAAGGCCTGGGCACAAGTGCGGGCTAGGCTTAAGGCCGGGGCACAAGTGCGGGCTAGGCTTAAGGCCGGGGCTCAAGTGCGGGCTAGGCTTAAGACCGGGGCACAAGTGCGGGCTAGGCTAAAGGCCTGGGCACAAGTGTGGGCTAGGCTTAAGGCCTGGGCACAAGTGCGGGCTAGGCTTAAAGCCTGGGCACAAGTGCGGGCTAGGCTTAAAGCCTGGGCTCAAGTGCGGCTAGGCTTAAGGCCTGGGCACAAGTGCGGGCTAGGCTTAAGGCCTGGGCACAAGTGCGAGCTAGGCTTAAGGCCTGGGCACAAGTGCGGGCTAGGCTTAAGGCCTGGGCACAAGTGCAGTGCTGGCTAGGATCAAGGCAGGGGGCACAAGTGCTGGCTAGGCTTAAGGCATGGGCACAAGTGCCAGCTAGGCTAGGCTTAAGGCCTGGGCACAAGTGCGGGCTAGGCTTAAGGCCTGGGCACAAGTGCAGGCTAGGCTTAAGGCCTGGGCACAAGTGTGGGCTAGGCTTAAGGCATGGGCACAAGTGCCAGCTAGGCTAGGCTTAAGGCCTGGGCACAAGTGCGGGCTAGGCTTAAGGCCTGGGCACAAGTGCAGGCTAGGCTTAAGGCCTGGGCACAAGTGCGGGCTAGGCTTAAGGCCGGGGCTCAAGTGCGGGCTAGGCTTAAGACCGGGGCACAAGTGCGGGCTAGGCTAAAGGCCTGGGCACAAGTGTGGGCTAGGCTTAAGGCCTGGGCACAAGTGCGGGCTAGGCTTAAAGCCTGGGCACAAGTGCGGGCTAGGCTTAAAGCCTGGGCTCAAGTGCGGGCTAGGCTTAAGGCCTGGGCACAAGTGCGACTAGGCTTAAGGCCTGGGCACAAGTGCGGGCTAGGCTTAAGGCCTGGGCACAAGTGCGAGCTAGGCTTAAGGCCTGGGCACAAGTGCGGGCTAGGCTTAAGGCCTGGGCACAAGTGCAGTGCTGGCTAGGATCAAGGCAGGGGGCACAAGTGCTGGCTAGGCTTAAGGCATGGGCACAAGTGCCAGCTAGGCTAGGCTTAAGGCCTGGGCACAAGTGCGGGCTAGGCTTAAGGCCTGGGCACAAGTGCAGGCTAGGCTTAAGGCCTGGGCACAAGTGTGGGCTAGGCTTAAGGCATGGGCACAAGTGCCAGCTAGGCTAGGCTTAAGGCCTGGGCACAAGTGCGGGCTAGGCTTAAGGCCTGGGCACAAGTGCAGGCTAGGCTTAAGGCCTGGGCACAAGTGTGGGCTAGGCTTAAGGCCTGGGCACAAGTGCGGCTAGGCTTAAGGCCGGGGCACAAGTGCGGGCTAGGCTTAAGGCCGGGGCACAAGTGCGGGCTAGGCTTAAGGTCGGGGCACAAGTGCGGGCTAGGCTTAAGGCCGGGGCACACGTGCAGTGCTGGCTAGGATCAGGGCAGGGGGCACAAGTGCTGGCTAGGCTTAAGGCATGGGCACAAGTGCCAGCTAGGCTAGGCTTAAGCCTGGGCACAAGTGTGGGCTAGGCTTAAGGCCTGGGCACAAGTGCGGGCTAGGCTTAAGGCCTGGGCACAAGTGCGAGCTAGGCTTAAGGCCTGGGCACAAGTGCGGGCTAGGCTTAAGGCCTGGGCACAAGTGCAGTGCTGGCTAGGATCAAGGCAGGGGGCACAAGTTCTGGCTAGGCTTAAGGCATGGGCACAAGTGCCAGCTAGGCTAGGCTTAAGCCTGGGCACAAGTGCCAGCTAGGCTAGGCTTAAGCCTGGGCACAAGTGCGGGCTAGGCTTAAGGCCTGGGCACAAGTGCGGGCTAGGCTAAAGGCCTGGGCAAAAGTGCGGGCTAGGCTTAAGGCCTGGGCACAAGTGCGGGCTAGGCTTAAGGCCTGGGCACAAGTGCGGGCCAGGCTTAAGGCCGGGGCACAAGTGCGGGCTAGGCTTAAGGCCGGGGCACAAGTGCGGGCTAGGCTTAAGGCCGGGGCACAAGTGCGGGCTAGGCTTAAGGCCTGGGCACAAGTGCGGGCTAGGCTTAAGGCCGGGGCACAAGTGCGGGCTAGGCTTAAGGCCTGGGCACAAGTGCGGGCTAGGCTTAAGGCCTGGGCACAAGTGCGGGCTAGGCTTAAGGCCTGGGCACAAGTGCAGTGCTGGCTAGGATCAAGGCAGGGGGCACAAGTTCTGGCTAGGCTTAAGGCATGGGCACAAGTGCCAGCTAGGCTAGGCTTAAGCCTGGGCACAAGTGCCAGCTAGGCTAGGCTTAAGCCTGGGCACAAGTGCGGGCTAGGCTTAAGGCCTGGGCACAAGTGCGGGCTAGGCTTAAGGCCTGGGCACAAGTGCAGTGCTGGCTAGGATCAAGGCAGGGGGCACAAGTGCTGGCTAGGCTTAAGGCATGGGCACAAGTGCCAGCTAGGCTAGGCTTAAGGCCTGGGCACAAGTGCGGGCTAGGCTTAAGGCCTGGGCACAAGTGCGGGCTAGGCTTAAGGCCTGGGCACAAGTGCAGTGCTGGCTAGGATCAAGGCAGGGGGCACAAGTGCTGGCTAGGCTTAAGGCATGGGCACAAGTGCCAGCTAGGCTAGGCTTAAGGCCTGGGCACAAGTGCGGGCTAGGCTTAAGGCCTGGGCACAAGTGCAGTGCTGGCTAGGATCAAGGCAGGGGGCACAAGTGCTGGCTAGGCTTAAGGCATGGGCACAAGTGCCAGCTAGGCTAGGCTTAAGGCCTGGGCACAAGTGCGGGCTAGGCTTAAGGCCTGGGCACAAGTGCAGGCTAGGCTTAAGGCCTGGGCACAAGTGTGGGCTAGGCTTAAGGCATGGGCACAAGTGCCAGCTAGGCTAGGCTTAAGGCCTGGGCACAAGTGCGGGCTAGGCTTAAGGCCTGGGCACAAGTGCAGGCTAGGCTTAAGGCCTGGGCACAAGTGTGGGCTAGGCTTAAGGCCTGGGCACAAGTGCGGCTAGGCTTAAGGCCGGGGCACAAGTGCGGGCTAGGCTTAAGGCCGGGGCACAAGTGCGGGCTAGGCTTAAGGTCGGGGCACAAGTGCGGGCTAGGCTTAAGGCCGGGGCACACGTGCAGTGCTGGCTAGGATCAGGGCAGGGGGCACAAGTGCTGGCTAGGCTTAAGGCATGGGCACAAGTGCCAGCTAGGCTAGGCTTAAGCCTGGGCACAAGTGTGGGCTAGGCTTAAGGCCTGGGCACAAGTGCGGGCTAGGCTTAAGGCCTGGGCACAAGTGCGAGCTAGGCTTAAGGCCTGGGCACAAGTGCGGGCTAGGCTTAAGGCCTGGGCACAAGTGCAGTGCTGGCTAGGATCAAGGCAGGGGGCACAAGTTCTGGCTAGGCTTAAGGCATGGGCACAAGTGCCAGCTAGGCTAGGCTTAAGCCTGGGCACAAGTGCCAGCTAGGCTAGGCTTAAGCCTGGGCACAAGTGCGGGCTAGGCTTAAGGCCTGGGCACAAGTGCGGGCTAGGCTAAAGGCCTGGGCAAAAGTGCGGGCTAGGCTTAAGGCCTGGGCACAAGTGCGGGCTAGGCTTAAGGCCTGGGCACAAGTGCGGGCCAGGCTTAAGGCCGGGGCACAAGTGCGGGCTAGGCTTAAGGCCGGGGCACAAGTGCGGGCTAGGCTTAAGGCCGGGGCACAAGTGCGGGCTAGGCTTAAGGCCTGGGCACAAGTGCGGGCTAGGCTTAAGGCCGGGGCACAAGTGCGGGCTAGGCTTAAGGCCTGGGCACAAGTGCGGGCTAGGCTTAAGGCCGGGGCACAAGTGCGGGCTAGGCTTAAGGCCGGGGCACAAGTGCGGGCTAGGCTTAAGGCCGGGGCACAAGTGCGGGCTAGGCTTAAGGCCGGGGCACAAGTGCGGGCTAGGCTTAAGGCCGGTGCACAAGTGCGGGCTAGGCTTAAGGCCGGGGCACAAGTGCGGGCTAGGCTTAAGGCCGGGGCACAAGTGCGGGCTAGGCTTAAGGCCGGGGCACAAGTGCGGGCTAGGCTTAAGGCCGGGGCACAAGTGCGGGCTAGGCTTAAGGCCGGTGCACAAGTGCGGGCTAGGCTTAAGGCCGGGGCACAAGTGCGGGCTAGGCTTAAGGCCGGAGCACAAGTGCAGTGCTTGCTAGGATCAAGGCAGGGGGCACAAGTGCTGGCTAGGCTTAAGGCATGGGCAGAAGTGCCAGCTAGGCTAGGCATAAGGCCTGGGCACAAGGGCGGGCTAGGCTTAAGGCCTGGGCACAAGTGCGGGCTAGGCTTAAGGCCGGGGCACAAGTGCGGGCTAGGCTTAAGGCCGGGGCTCAAGTGCGGGCTAGGCTTAAGACCGGGGCACAAGTGCGGGCTAGGCTAAAGGCCTGGGCACAAGTGTGGGCTAGGCTTAAGGCCTGGGCACAAGTGCGGGCTAGGCTTAAAGCCTGGGCTCAAGTGCGGGCTAGGCTTAAGGCCTGGGCACAAGTGCGGCTAGGCTTAAGGCCTGGGCACAAGTGCGGGCTAGGCTTAAGGCCTGGGCACAAGTGCGGGCTAGGCTTAAGGCCTGGGCACAAGTGCAGTGCTGGCTAGGATCAAGGCAGGGGGCACAAGTGCTGGCTAGGCTTAAGGCATGGGCACAAGTGCCAGCTAGGCTAGGCTTAAGGCCTGGGCACAAGTGCGGGCTAGGCTTAAGGCCTGGGCACAAGTGCGGGCTAGGCTTAAGGCCGGGGCACAAGTGCGGGCTAGGCTTAAGGCCGGGGCACAAGTGCGGGCTAGGCTTAAGGCCGGGGCACAAGTGCGGGCTAGGCTTAAGGCCTGGGCACAAGTGCGGGCTAGGCTTAAGGCCGGGGTACAAGTGCGGGCTAGGCTTAAGGCCTGGGCACAAGTGCGTGCTAGGCTTAAGGCCGGGGCACAAGTGCGGGCTAGGCTTAAGGCCGGGGCACAAGTGCGGGCTAGGCTTATGGCCGGGGCACAAGTGCGGGCTAGGCTTAAGGCCGGGGCACAAGTGCGGGCTAGGCTTAAGGCCGGGGCACAAGTGCGGGCTAGGCTTAAGGCCGGGGCACAAGTGCGGGCTAGGCTTAAGGCCGGGGCACAAGTGCAGTGCTTGCTAGGATCAAGGCAGGGGGCACAAGTGCTGGCTAGGCTTAAGGCATGGGCAAAAGTGCCAGCTAGGCTAGGCATAAGGCCTGGGCACAAGTGCGGGCTAGGCTTAAGGCCTGGGCACAAGTGCGGGCTAGGCTTAAGGCCGGGGCACAAGTGCGGGCTAGGCTTAAGGCCGGGGCTCAAGTGCGGGCTAGGCTTAAGACCGGGGCACAAGTGCGGGCTAGGCTAAAGGCCTGGGCACAAGTGTGGGCTAGGCTTAAGGCCTGGGCACAAGTGCGGGCTAGGCTTAAAGCCTGGGCACAAGTGCGGGCTAGGCTTAAAGCCTGGGCTCAAGTGCGGCTAGGCTTAAGGCCTGGGCACAAGTGCGGGCTAGGCTTAAGGCCTGGGCACAAGTGCGAGCTAGGCTTAAGGCCTGGGCACAAGTGCGGGCTAGGCTTAAGGCCTGGGCACAAGTGCAGTGCTGGCTAGGATCAAGGCAGGGGGCACAAGTGCTGGCTAGGCTTAAGGCATGGGCACAAGTGCCAGCTAGGCTAGGCTTAAGGCCTGGGCACAAGTGCGGGCTAGGCTTAAGGCCTGGGCACAAGTGCAGGCTAGGCTTAAGGCCTGGGCACAAGTGTGGGCTAGGCTTAAGGCATGGGCACAAGTGCCAGCTAGGCTAGGCTTAAGGCCTGGGCACAAGTGCGGGCTAGGCTTAAGGCCTGGGCACAAGTGCAGGCTAGGCTTAAGGCCTGGGCACAAGTGCGGGCTAGGCTTAAGGCCGGGGCTCAAGTGCGGGCTAGGCTTAAGACCGGGGCACAAGTGCGGGCTAGGCTAAAGGCCTGGGCACAAGTGTGGGCTAGGCTTAAGGCCTGGGCACAAGTGCGGGCTAGGCTTAAAGCCTGGGCACAAGTGCGGGCTAGGCTTAAAGCCTGGGCTCAAGTGCGGGCTAGGCTTAAGGCCTGGGCACAAGTGCGACTAGGCTTAAGGCCTGGGCACAAGTGCGGGCTAGGCTTAAGGCCTGGGCACAAGTGCGAGCTAGGCTTAAGGCCTGGGCACAAGTGCGGGCTAGGCTTAAGGCCTGGGCACAAGTGCAGTGCTGGCTAGGATCAAGGCAGGGGGCACAAGTGCTGGCTAGGCTTAAGGCATGGGCACAAGTGCCAGCTAGGCTAGGCTTAAGGCCTGGGCACAAGTGCGGGCTAGGCTTAAGGCCTGGGCACAAGTGCAGGCTAGGCTTAAGGCCTGGGCACAAGTGTGGGCTAGGCTTAAGGCATGGGCACAAGTGCCAGCTAGGCTAGGCTTAAGGCCTGGGCACAAGTGCGGGCTAGGCTTAAGGCCTGGGCACAAGTGCAGGCTAGGCTTAAGGCCTGGGCACAAGTGTGGGCTAGGCTTAAGGCCTGGGCACAAGTGCGGCTAGGCTTAAGGCCGGGGCACAAGTGCGGGCTAGGCTTAAGGCCGGGGCACAAGTGCGGGCTAGGCTTAAGGTCGGGGCACAAGTGCGGGCTAGGCTTAAGGCCGGGGCACACGTGCAGTGCTGGCTAGGATCAGGGCAGGGGGCACAAGTGCTGGCTAGGCTTAAGGCATGGGCACAAGTGCCAGCTAGGCTAGGCTTAAGCCTGGGCACAAGTGTGGGCTAGGCTTAAGGCCTGGGCACAAGTGCGGGCTAGGCTTAAGGCCTGGGCACAAGTGCGAGCTAGGCTTAAGGCCTGGGCACAAGTGCGGGCTAGGCTTAAGGCCTGGGCACAAGTGCAGTGCTGGCTAGGATCAAGGCAGGGGGCACAAGTTCTGGCTAGGCTTAAGGCATGGGCACAAGTGCCAGCTAGGCTAGGCTTAAGCCTGGGCACAAGTGCCAGCTAGGCTAGGCTTAAGCCTGGGCACAAGTGCGGGCTAGGCTTAAGGCCTGGGCACAAGTGCGGGCTAGGCTAAAGGCCTGGGCAAAAGTGCGGGCTAGGCTTAAGGCCTGGGCACAAGTGCGGGCTAGGCTTAAGGCCTGGGCACAAGTGCGGGCCAGGCTTAAGGCCGGGGCACAAGTGCGGGCTAGGCTTAAGGCCGGGGCACAAGTGCGGGCTAGGCTTAAGGCCGGGGCACAAGTGCGGGCTAGGCTTAAGGCCTGGGCACAAGTGCGGGCTAGGCTTAAGGCCGGGGCACAAGTGCGGGCTAGGCTTAAGGCCTGGGCACAAGTGCGGGCTAGGCTTAAGGCCTGGGCACAAGTGCGGGCTAGGCTTAAGGCCTGGGCACAAGTGCAGTGCTGGCTAGGATCAAGGCAGGGGGCACAAGTTCTGGCTAGGCTTAAGGCATGGGCACAAGTGCCAGCTAGGCTAGGCTTAAGCCTGGGCACAAGTGCCAGCTAGGCTAGGCTTAAGCCTGGGCACAAGTGCGGGCTAGGCTTAAGGCCTGGGCACAAGTGCGGGCTAGGCTTAAGGCCTGGGCACAAGTGCAGTGCTGGCTAGGATCAAGGCAGGGGGCACAAGTGCTGGCTAGGCTTAAGGCATGGGCACAAGTGCCAGCTAGGCTAGGCTTAAGGCCTGGGCACAAGTGCGGGCTAGGCTTAAGGCCTGGGCACAAGTGCGGGCTAGGCTTAAGGCCTGGGCACAAGTGCAGTGCTGGCTAGGATCAAGGCAGGGGGCACAAGTGCTGGCTAGGCTTAAGGCATGGGCACAAGTGCCAGCTAGGCTAGGCTTAAGGCCTGGGCACAAGTGCGGGCTAGGCTTAAGGCCTGGGCACAAGTGCAGTGCTGGCTAGGATCAAGGCAGGGGGCACAAGTGCTGGCTAGGCTTAAGGCATGGGCACAAGTGCCAGCTAGGCTAGGCTTAAGGCCTGGGCACAAGTGCGGGCTAGGCTTAAGGCCTGGGCACAAGTGCAGGCTAGGCTTAAGAGGCCTGGGCACAAGTGTGGGCTAGGCTTAAGGCATGGGCACAAGTGCCAGCTAGGCTAGGCTTAAGGCCCTGGGCACAAGTGCGGGCTAGCTTAAGGCCTGGGCACAAGTGCAGGCTAGGCTTAAGGCCTGGGCACAAGTGTGGGCTAGGCTTAAGGCCTGGGCACAAGTGCGGCTAGGCTTTAAGGGCCGGGGCACAAGTGCGGGCTAGGCTTAAGGCCGGGGCACAAGTGCGGGCTAGGCTTAAGGTCGGGGCACAAGTGCGGGCTAGGCTTAAGGCCGGGGCACACGTGCAGTGCTGGCTAGGATCAGGGCAGGGGGCACAAGTGCTGGCTAGGCTTAAGGCATGGGCACAAGTGCCAGCTAGGCTAGGCTTAAGCCTGGGCACAAGTGTGGGCTAGGCTTAAGGCCTGGGCACAAGTGCGGGCTAGGCTTAGGCCTGGGCACAAGTGCGAGCTAGGCTTAAGGCCTGGGCACAAGTGCGGGCTAGGCTTAAGGCCTGGGCACAAGTGCAGTGCTGGCTAGGATCAAGGCAGGGGGCACAAGTTCTGGCTAGGCTTAAGGCATGGGCACAAGTGCCAGCTAGGCTAGGCTAAGCCTGGGCACAAGTGCAGCTAGGCTAGGCTTAAGCCTGGGCACAAGTGCGGGCTAGGCTTAAGGCCTGGGCACAAGTGCGGGCTAGGCTAAAGGCCTGGGCAAAAGTGCGGGCTAGGCTTAAGGCCTGGGCACAAGTGCGGGCTAGGCTTAAGGCCTGGGCACAAGTGCGGGCCAGGCTTAAGGCCGGGGCACAAGTGCGGGCTAGGCTTAAGGCCGGGGCACAAAGTGCGGGCTAGGCTTAAGGCCGGGGCACAAGTGCGGGCTAGCTTAAGGCCTGGGCACAAGTGCGGGCTAGGCTTCTAAGGCCGGGG
Organism: Ranitomeya imitator; assembly: GCF_032444005.1. Classification (NCBI taxonomy): domain Eukaryota; kingdom Metazoa; phylum Chordata; class Amphibia; order Anura; family Dendrobatidae; genus Ranitomeya; species Ranitomeya imitator. The sequence goes on from NW_027194676.1 coordinate 26,254, forward strand.
CACAAGTGCGGGCTAGGGCTTAAGGGTGGGCACAAGTGCGGGCTAGGCTTAAGGCCGGGGCAGCAAGTGCGGGCTAGGCTTAAGGCCGGGGCACAAGTGCGGGCTAGGCTTAAGGCCGGGGCACAAGTGCGGGCTAGGCTTAAGGCCGGGGGCACAAGTGCGGGCTAGGCTTAAGGCCGGTGCACAAGTGCGGGCTAGGCTTAGGCCGGGGCACAAGTGCGGGCTAGCTTAAGGCCGGAGCACAAGTGCAGTGCTTGCTAGGATCAAGGCAGGGGGCACAAGTGCTGGCTAGGCTTAAGGCATGGGCAGAAGTGCCAGCTAGGCTAGGCATAAGGCCTGGGCACAAGGGCGGGCTAGGCTTAAGGCCTGGGCACAAGTGCGGGCTAGGCTTAAGGCCGGGGCACAAGTGCGGGCTAGGCTAAGGCCGGGGCTCAAGTGCGGGCTAGGCTTAAGACCGGGGCACAAGTGCGGGCTAGGCTAAAGGCCTGGGCACAAGTGTGGGCTAGGCTTAAGGCCTGGGCACAAGTGCGGGCTAGGCTTAAAGCCTGGGCTCAAGTGCGGGCTAGGCTTAAGGCCTGGGCACAAGTGCGGCTAGGCTTAAGGCCTGGGCACAAGTGCGGGCTAGGCTTAAGGCCTGGGCACAAGTGCGGGCTAGGCTTAAGGCCTGGGGCACAAGTGCAGTGCTGGCTAGGATCAAGGCAGGGGCACAAGTGCTGGCTAGGCTTAAGGCATGGGCACAAGTGCCAGCTAGGCTAGGCTTAAGGCCTGGGCACAAGTGCGGGCTA
>NW_027194677.1:0-25008 GCF_032444005.1 Ranitomeya imitator
ACACTCTATAACATACACTCTATACCCTACACTCTATACCATACAGTCTATACCCTACACATTATACCTTACACTCTACACTCTATTCCATACACTCTATACCCCACACTCTATTCCCTACACTCTATACCCTACACTCTACACTCTATACCCTACACTCTACACTCCACACTCTATACCCTACACTCTGTAACATACACTCTATACCCTACACTCTACACTCTATACCCTACACTCTACACCCTACACTCTATACCATACACTCTATACCCAACACTCTACACTCTATACCCTACACTCTACACTCTATACCCTACAATCTATACCCTACACTCTACACTCTATACCCTACGCTCTATACCCTACACTCTATACCCTACACTCTATACCCTACACTCTATACCCTACACTCTATGCCCTACACTCTACACTCTATACCCTACACTCTATAACATACACTCTATAACATACACTCTACACCCTACACTCTATACCATACACTCTATACCCAACACTCTACACTCTATACCCTACACTCTACACTCTATACCCTACACTCTATACCCTACACTCTACACTCTATACCCTACGCTCTATACCCTACACTCTATACCCTACACTCTATACCCTACACTCTATACCCTACACTCTATACCCTACACTCTACACTCTATACCCTACACTCTATAACATACACTCTATAACATACACTCTATACCCTACACTCTATACCATACAGTCTATACCCTACACATTATACCTTACACTCTACACTCTATTCCATACACTCTATACCCCACACTCTATTCCCTACACTCTATACCCTACACTCTACACTCTATACCCTACACTCTACACTCCACACTCTATACCCTACACTCTGTAACATACACTCTATACCCTACACTCTACACTCTATACCCTACACTCTACACCCTACACTCTATACCATACACTCTATACCCAACACTCTACACTCTATACCCTACACTCTACACTCTATACCCTACAATCTATACCCTACACTCTACACTCTATACCCTACACTCTATTCCATATACTCTATACCCTACACTCTAAACCCTACACTCTACACTCTACACCCTACACTCTACACTCTATACCCTACACTCTATACCCTACACTCTATACCCAACACTCTATACCCTACACTCTATACCCTAAACTCTACACTCTATACCCTACACTCTATACCCTACACTCTATACTCTACACTCTATACCCTACACTCTATACCCTACACTCTATACCCTACACTCTGTACCCTACACCCTACACTCTATACCCTACACTCTATAACCTACACTCTGCACTCTATACCCTACACTCTATACAATACACTCTATACCCTACACTCTATTACCCTACACTATACACTCTATACCCTACACTCTACACTCTATACCCTACAATCTATACCCTACACTCTACACTCTATACCCTACACTCTATTCCATATACTCTATACCCTACATTCTAAACCCTACACTCTACACTCTATACCCTACACTCTACACTTTACACTCTATACCCTACACTCTATACCCTACACTCTATACTCTATAGCCTACACACTATACCCTACACTCTACACTCTATACCCTACACTCTACACTTTACACTCTATACCCTACACTCTACACCATACACTCTATACCCTACACTCTATACCCTACACTCTACACTCCATACCCTACAATCAATACCCTACACTCTATACCCTACACTCTATACCCTACACTCTACACTCTATACCCTACACTCTATACTCTACACTCTATACCCTACACTCTATACCCTACACTCTATACCCTACACTCTGTACCCTACACCCTACACTCTATACCCTACACTCTATAACCTACACTCTGCACTCTATACCCTACACTCTATACAATACACTCTATACCCTACACTCTATTACCCTACACTATACACTCTATACCCTACACTCTACACTCTATACCCTACAATCTATACCCTACACTCTACACTCTATACCCTACACTCTATTCCATATACTCTATACCCTACATTCTAAACCCTACACTCTACACTCTATACCCTACACTCTACACTTTACACTCTATACCCTACACTCTATACCCTACACTCTATACTCTATAGCCTACACACTATACCCTACACTCTACACTCTATACCCTACACTCTACACTTTACACTCTATACCCTACACTCTACACCATACACTCTATACCCTACACTCTATACCCTACACTCTACACTCCATACCCTACAATCAATACCCTACACTCTATACCCTACACTCTATACCCTACACTCTACACTCTATACCCTACACTCTATACCATACACTCTACACTCTATACCCTACACTCTACACTTTACACTCTATACCCTACACTCTACACCATACACTCTATACCTTACACTCTATACCCTACACTCTACACTCCATACCCTACAATCAATACCCTACACTCTATACCCTACACTCTATACCCTACACTCTATACCCTACACTCTATACCCTATACTCTATACCATACACTCGATACCCTACACTCTACACTCTATACCCTACACTCTATACCATACACTCTATACCCTACACTCTATACCTTACACTCTATACCCTACACTCTACACTCTCTACTCTACACTCTACACTCTATACCCTACACTCTATAACATACACTCTATACCCTACACTCTATATCCTACACTCTATACCCTACACTCTACACTCTATACCCTACACTCTATACCATACACTCTATACCCTACACGCTATACCCTACACTCTATAGCCTACACTCTATACCCTACACTCTACACTCTATACCCTACACTCTATACCATACACTCTATACCCTACACTCTACACTCTATACATAGTAACATAGTTAGTAAAGCCGAAAAAAGACATTTGTCCATCCAGTTCAGCCTATACCCTACACTCTATTCCATATACTCTATACCCTACACTCTAAACACTACACTCTACACTCTATACCCTACACTCTACACTTTACACTCTATAACCTACACTCTCTACCCTACACTCTATACCCTACACTCTATACCCTACACTCTATACCCTACACTCTATACCCTACACTCTACACTCTATACCCTACACTCTATACCCTACACTCTATACCCTACACTCTACACTCTATACCCTACACTCTATACCCTACACTCTATACTCTACACTCTATACCCTACACTCTATACCCTACACTTTATACCCTACACTCTACACTCTATACCCTACACTCTATTCCCTACACTCTATACCCTACACTTTATACAATACACTGTATACCCTACACTCTATACCCTACACTCTACACTCTATACCCTACACTCTATACCATACCCTCTATACCCTACACTCTATACCCTACACTCTATACCTTACACTATACACTCTATACCCTACACTCTACACTGTATACCATACACTCTATACCCTACACTCTATAACCTACACTCTACACTCTATACCCTACACTCTACACCCTACACTCTATACCATACACTCTATACCCTACACTCTATACCCTACTCTCTATACCCTACACCCTACGCTCTACACCCTACACTCTATTCCATACACTCTATACCCTACTCTATACTCTACACTCTATACCCTACTCTATACCCTACACTCTACACTCAATAACCTACACTCTACACCCTACACTCTATACCATACACTATATACCCTACACTCTATACCCTACACTCTAATCCCTACACTCTACACTCTATACCCTACACTCTACACCCTACACTCTATACCATACACTCTATACCCTACACTCTACACTCTACACCCTACACTCTATACACTACACTCTATACCCTACACCCTACGCTCTGTACCCTACACTCTATACCCTACAGTCTACACTCTATACCCTACACTCTATTCCATACACTCTATACCCTACACTCTATACCCTACACTCTACATTCTATAACCTACACTCTACACTTTACACTCTATATACTACACTCTATACCCTACACTCTACACTCTATACCCTACACTCTATACCCTACACTCTATACCCTACACTCTACACTCTATACCCTACACTCTATACCCTACACTCTATACTCTACACTCTATACCCTACACTCTATACCCTACACTCTACACCCTACACTCTACACCCTACACTCTATACCATACACTCTATACCCTACACTCTAAACTCTATACCCTACACTCTATACCCTACACTCTATACCCTACACCCTACGCTCTATGCCCTACACTCTATACCCTACAGTCTACACTCTATACCCTACACTCTATTCCATACACACTATACCCTACACTCTACACTCTATACCCTACACTCTACACTTTACACTCTATACCCTACACTCTATACCTTACACTCTACACTCTATACCCTACACTCTATACCCTACACTCTATACCCTACACTCTACACTCTACACTCTATAATCTACACTCTATACCCTACACTCTATACCCTACACCCTACGCTCTATGCCCTACACTCTATACCCTACAGTCTACACTTTCTACTCTACAATCTACACTCTATACCCTACATTCTATACCCTACACTCTATACCCTACACTCTATACCCTACACTGTATTCCATATACTCTATACCCTACACTCTAAAACCTACACTCTACACTCTATACCCTACACTCTACACTTTACACTCTATACCCTACACTGTATACCCTACACTCTACACCCTACACTCTACACTCTATACCCTACACTCTACACTCTATACCCTACACTATATGCCCTACACTCTATACCCTACACTCTATACCCTACACTCTATACCCTACACTCTACACTCTATGCCCTACACTCTATAACATACACTCAATACCCTACACTCTACACTCTATACCCTACACTCTCCACTTTACACTCTATACCCTACAATCTATACCCTACACTCTACACTCTATACCCTACACTCTATACCCTACACTCTATACCCTACACTCTACACTCTATACCCTACACTCTATACCCTACACTCTGTACCCTACACCCTACACTCTATACCCTACACTCTATAACCTACACTCTGCACTCTATACCCTACACTCTATACAATACACTCTATACCCTACTCTCTAGACCCTACACTCTATACCCTACACTATACACTCTATACCCTACACTCTACACTCTACACTGTATACCATACACTCTATACCCTACACTCTGTACCCTACACTCTACACTCTATACACCCTACACTCTATACCATACACTCTATACCCTACACTCTACACTCTATACCCTACACTTTACACCCTACACTCTATACCCTACACTGTATTCCATATACTCTATACCCTACACTCTAAACCCTACACTCTACACTCTATACCATACACTCTACTCTTTACACTCTATACCCTACACTCTATACCCTACACTCTATACTCTATACCCTACACTCTATACCCTACACTCTACACTCTATACCCTACACTCTACATTTTACACTCTATACCCTACACTCTAAACCCTACAATCAATACCCTACACTCTATACCCTACACTCTACACTCTATACCCTACACTCTATACCATACACTCTATACCCTACACTCTACACCATAGACTCTATACCCTACACTCTATACCCTACACTCTCTACCCTACACTCTATACCCTACACTCTATACTCTACACTCTATACCCTACACTCTACACTCTATACCCTACATTCTATACCCTACACTCTATACCCTACACTCTATACCCTACACTCTATACCCTACACTCTATACCATACACTCTATACCATACACTCTATACCCTACAGTCTATACCCTACACTCTTTTCCTTACACTCTATACCCTACACTCTACACTTTCTACTCTACAATCTACACTCTATACCCTACACTCTATAACATACACTCTATACCCTACACTCTATATCCTGCACTCTATACCCTACACTCTACACTCTATACCCTACACTCTATACCATACACTCTATACTCTACACTCTATACCCTAAACTCTATACCCTACACTCTACACTCTATACCCTACACTTTACACCCTACACTCTATACCATACACTTTATACCCTACACTCTATACCCTACACTCTACACTCTATATCCTACACTCTACACCCTACACTCTATACCATACACTCTATACCCTACACTCTACACTCTATACCCTACACTCTATACCCTACACTCTATACCCTACACTGTATTCCATATACTCTATACCCTACACTCTACACCCTACACTCTACACTCTATACCCTACACTCTACACTCTATACCCTACACTGTATACCCTACACTCTATACTCTATACCCTACACTCTATACCATACACTCTATACCCTACACTGTATACCCTACACTCTACACCCTACACTCTACACTCTATACCCTACACTCTACACTCTATACCCTACACTCTATACCCTACACTCTACACTCTATACCCTACACTCTATAATATACACTCAATACCCTACACTCTACACTCTATACCCTACACTCTACACTCTATACCCTACACTCTATAACATACACTCTATACCCTACACTCTACACTCTACACCCTACACGCTACACTCTATACCCTACACTCTATACCCTACACTCTATACCATACACTCTATACCCTACACTCAATACCATACACTCTATACCCTACACTTTATACCTTACACTCTACACTCTATTCCATACACTCTATACCCCACACTCTATACCCTACACTCTATACCCTACACTCTATACCCTACACTCTACACTCCACACTCTATACCCTACACTCTGTAACATACACTCTATACCCTACACTCTATACCTTACACTCTATACCCTACACTCTACACCCTACACTCTACACTCTACACCCTACACTCTACACTCTATACCCTACACTCTATACCCTACACTCTATACCCTACACTCTATACCCTACACTCTATACCCTAAACTTTACACTCTATACCCTACACTCTATACTCTACACTCTATACTCTACACTCTATACCCTACACTCTATACCCTACACTCTGTACCCTACACCCTACACTCTATACCCTACACTCTATAACCTACACTCTGCACTCTATACCCTACACTCTATACAATACACTCTATACCCTACACTCTATACCCTACACTATACACTCTATACCCTACACTCTACACTGTATACCATACTCTCTATACCCTACACTCCATACCCTACACTCTACACTCTATACCCTACACTCTACACCCTACACTCTATACCATACACTCTATACCCAACACTCTACACTCTATACCCTACACTCTACACTCTATACCCTACACTCTATACCCTACACTCTACACTCTATACCCTACACTCTATTCCATATACTCTATACCCTACACTCTAAACCCTACACTCTACACTCTATACCCTACACTCTACACTTTACACTCTATACCCTACACTCTATACCCTACACTCTATACTCTATAGCCTACACACTATACCCTACACTCTGCACTCTATACCCTACACTCTACACTTTACACTCTATACCCTACACTCTACACCATACACTCTATACCCTACACTATATACCCTACACTCTACACTCCATACCCTACAATCAATACCCTACACTCTATACCCTACACTCTATACCCTACACTCTATACTCTATACCCTACACTCTATACCATACACTCTATACCCTACACTCTATACCATACACTCTATACCCTACACTCTACACTCTCTACCCTACACTCGCTACCCTACACTCTATACCCTACACTCTATACTCTACACTCTATACCCTACACTCTACACTCTATACCCTACATTCTATACCCTACACTCTATACCCTACACTCTATACCCTACACTCTATACCCTACACTCTACACTCTCTACTCTACACTCTACACTCTATACCCTACACTCTATAACATACACTCTATACCCTACACTCTATATCCTACACTCTATACCCTACACTCTACACTCTATACCCTACACTCTATACCATACACTCTATACCCTACAATCTATACCCTACACTCTATACCCTACACTCTACACTCTATACCCTACACTCTATACCATACACTCTATACCCTACACTCTACACTCTATACCCTACACTCTATTCCATATACTCTATACCCTACACTCTAAACACTACACTCTACACTCTATACCCTACACTCTACACTTTACACTCTATAACCTACACTTTATACCCTACACTCTACACTCTACACTCTATACCCTACACTCGAATCCCTACACTCTACACTCTATACCCTACACTCTATACCCTACACTCTACACTCTATACCCTACACTCTATACCCTACACACTATACCCTCCACTCTATACCCTCCACTCTATATCCTACACTCTACACTCTATACTCTACACTCTACACTCTATACCCTACACTCTATACCCTACACTCTAAACACTACACTCTACACTCTGTACCCTACACTCTACACTTTACACTCTATAACCTACACTTTATACCCTACACTCTACACTCTACACTCTATACCCTACACTCGAATCCCTACACTCTACACTCTATACCCTACACTCTATACCCTACACTCTACACTCTATACCCTACACTCTATACCCTACACACTATACCCTCCACTCTATACCCTCCACTCTATATCCTACACTCTACACTCTATACTCTACACTCTACACTCTATACCATACACTCTATACCCTACACTCTACACTCTATACCCTACACTCTATACCATACACTCTATACCCTACACTCTATACCTTACACTCTATACCCTACACTCTACACTCTCTACTCTACACTCTACACTCTATACCCTACACTCTATAACATACACTCTATACCCTACACTCTATATCCTACACTCTATACCCTACACTCTACACTCTATACCCTACACTCTATACCATACACTCTATACCCTACAATCTATACCCTACACTCTATACCCTACACTCTACACTCTATACCCTACACTCTATACCATACACTCTATACCCTACACTCTACACTCTATACCCTACACTCTATTCCATATACTCTATACCCTACACTCTAAACACTACACTCTACACTCTATACCCTACACTCTACACTTTACACTCTATAACCTACACTTTATACCCTACACTCTACACTCTACACTCTATACCCTACACTCGAATCCCTACACTCTACACTCTATACCCTACACTCTATACCCTACACTCTACACTCTATACCCTACACTCTATACCCTACACACTATACCCTCCACTCTATACCCTCCACTCTATATCCTACACTCTACACTCTATACTCTACACTCTATACCCTACACTCTATACCCTACACTCTATACCCTACACTCTATACCCTACACTCAATACCCTACACTCTACACTCTATGCCCTACACTCTATAACATACACTCTATACCCTACACTCTATACCTTACACTCTATACCATACACTCTACACCCTACACTCTACACTCTACACCCTACACTCTACACTCTATACCCTACACTCTATACCCTACACCCTATACCATACACTCTATACCCTACACTCTATACCATACACTCTATACCCTACACTTTATACCTTGCACTCTACACTCTATTCCATACACTCTATACCCCACACTCTATACCCTACACTCTACACTCTATAACCTACACTCTACACTCCACACTCTATACCCTACACTCTATACCCTACACTCTATACTCTGTTCCCTACACTCTATACCCTACACTCCACACTCTATACCCTACACTCGAATCTCTACACTCTACACTCTATACCCCACACTCTATACCCTACACTCTATAACCTACACTCTACACTCTATACCCTACACTCTATACCCTACACACTATACCCTCCACTCTATACCCTCCACTCTATACCCTCCACTCTATATCCTACACTCTACACTCTATACTCTACACTCTACACTCTATACCCTACACTCTATACCCTACACTCTATACCCTACACTCTATACCCTACACTCTACACTCTATACCCTACACTCTATAACATACACTCAATACCCTACACTCTACACTCTATACCCTACACTCTATAACATACACTCTATACCCTACACTCTATACCTTACACTCTATACCCTACACTCTACACCCTACACTCTACACTCTACACCCTACACTCTACACTCTATACCCTAGACTATATACCCTACACTCTATACCATACACTCTATACCCTACACTCTATACCATACACTCTATACCCTACACTTTATACCTTACACTCTACACTCTATTCCATACACTCTATACCCCACACTCTATACCCTACACTCTACACTCTATAACCTACACTCTACACTCCACACTCTATACCCTACACTCTATACCCTACACTCTATACTCTATTCCCTACACTCTATACCCTACACTCCACACTCTATACCCTACACTCGAGTCCCTACACTCTACACTCTATACCCCACACTCTATACAATACACTGTATACCCTACACCCTACACTCTACACCCTACACTCTACACTCTATACCCTACACTCTATACCCTACACTCTAAACTCTATACCCTACACTCTATACCCTACACTCTATACTCTACACTCTATACCCTACACTCTATACCCTACACTCTATATCCTACACTCTACACTCTATACCCTACACTCTATTCCATATACTCTATACCCTACACTCTAAACCCTACACTCTACACTCTATACCCTACACTCTACACTTTACACTCTATACCCTACACTCTATACCCTACACTCTATACCCTACACTCTATTCCATAAACTCTATACCCTACACTCTAAACCCTACACTCTACACTCTATACCCTACACTCTACACTTTACACTCTATACCCTACACTCTATACCCTACACTCTATACTCTATACCCTACACTCTATACCCTACACTCTACACTTTACATTCTATACCCTACACTCTATACCCTACACTCTACACCATACACTCTATACCCTACACTCTATACCCTACACTCTACACTTTATACCCTACAATCAATACCCTACACTCTATACCCTACACTCTATACCCTACACTCTACACTCTATACCATACACTCCATACCCTACACTCTATACCATACACTCTATACCCTACACTGTACACTCTCTACCCTACACTCTATACCCTACACTCTATACCCTACACTCTATACTCTACACCCTACACTCTACACTCTATACCCTAAATTATTTACCCTACACTCTATACCCTACACTCTATACCATACACTCTATACCCTACACTCTACACTCTATATTCTACACTCTATACCCTACACTCTATACCATACACTCTATACCCTACACTCTATACCTTACACTCTCTACTTTACACTCTACACTCTATACCCTACACTCTATAACATACACTCTATACCATACACTCTATATCCTACACTCTATACCCTACACTCTACACTCTATACCCTACACTCTATACCATACACTCTATACCCTACACTCTATACCCTACACTCTATACCCTACACTCTACACTCTATACCCTACACTCTACACTCCACACTCTATACCCTACACTCTGTAACATACACTCTATACCCTACACTCTATACCTTACACTCTATATCCTACACTCTACACCCTACACTCTACACTCTACACCCTACACTCTACATTCTATACCCTACATTCTATACCCTACACTCTATACCCTACACTCTATACCCTACACTCTATACCCTAAACTCTACACTCTATACCCTACACTCTATAGCCTACACTCTATACTCTACACTCTATACCCTACACTCTATACCCTACACTCTATAGCCTACACTCTGTACCCTACACCCTACACTCTATACCCTATACTCTATAACCTACATTCTGCACTCTATACCCTACACTCTATACAATACACTCTATACCCTACACTCCATACCCTACACTCTACACTCTATACCCTACACTCTACACCCTACACTCTATACCATACACTCTATACCCAACACTCTACACTCTATACCCTACACTCTACACTCTATACCCTACACTCTACACTCTATACCCTACACTCTATTCCATATACTCTATACCCTACACTCTAAACCCTACACTCTACACTCTATACCCTACACTCTACACTTTACACTCTATACCCTACACTCTATACCCTACACTCTATACTCTATAGCCTACACACAATACCCTACACTCTACACTCTATACCCTACACTCTACACTTTACACTCTATACCCTACACTCTACACCATACACTCTATACCCTACACTCTATACCCTACACTCTACACTCCATACCCTACAATCAATACCCTACACTCTATACCCTACACTCTATACCCTACACTCTACACTCTATACCCTACACTCTATACCATACACTCTATACCCTACACTCTATACCATACACTCTATACCCTACACTCTACACTCTCTACCCTACACTCTATACCCTACATTCTATACCCTACACTCTATACCCTACAATCTACACTCTATACCATACACTCTATACCCTACACTCTATAACATACACTCTATACCCTACACTCTATACCTTACACTCTATACCCTACACTCTACACCCTACACTCTACACTCTACACCCTACACTCTACACTCTATACCCTAGACTCTATACCCTACACTCTATACCATACACTCTATACCCTACACTCTATACCATACACTCTATACCCTACACTTTATACCTTACACTCTACACTCTATTCCATACACTCTATACCCCACACTCTATACCCTACACTCTACACTCTATAACCTACACTCTACACTCCACACTCTATACCCTACACTCTATACCCTACACTCTATACTCTATTCCCTACACTCTATACCCTACACTCCACACTCTATACCCTACACTCGAATCCCTACACTCTACACTCTATACCCCACACTCTATACAATACACTGTATACCCTACACCCTACACTCTACACCCTACACTCTACACTCTATACCCTACACTCTATACCCTACACTCTAAACTCTATACCCTACACTCTATACCCTACACTCTATACTCTACACTCTATACCCTACACTCTATACCCTACACTCTATACCCTACACTCTATACCCTACACTCTGTACCCTACACCCTACACTCTATACCCTACACTCTATAACCTACACTCTGCACTCCATACCCTACACTCTCTACAATACACTCTATACCCTACTCTCTGGACCCTACACTCTATACCCTACACTATACACTCTATACGCTACACTTTACACTCTACACTGTATACCATACACTATACCCTACACTCTATACCCTACACTCTACACTCTATACCCTACACTCTACACCCTACACTCTATACCATACACTCTATACCCTACACTCTATACCCTACACTCTACACTCTATACCCTACACTCTATATCCTACACTCTACACTCTATACCCTACACTCTATTCCATATACTCTATACCCTACACTCTAAACCCTACACTCTACACTCTATACCCTACACTCTACACTTTACACTCTATACCCTACACTCTATACCCTACACTCTATACCCTACACTCTATTCCATAAACTCTATACCCTACACTCTAAACCCTACACTCTACACTCTATACCCTACACTCTACACTTTACACTCTATACCCTACACTCTATACCCTACACTCTATACTCTATACCCTACACTCTATACCCTACACTCTACACTTTACATTCTATACCCTACACTCTATACCCTACACTCTACACCATACACTCTATACCCTACACTCTATACCCTACACTCTACACTTTATACCCTACAATCAATACCCTACACTCTATACCCTACACTCTATACCCTACACTCTACACTCTATACCATACACTCCATGCCCTACACTCTATACCATACACTCTATACCCTACACTGTACACTCTCTACCCTACACTCTATACCCTACACTCTATACCCTACACTCTATACTCTACACCCTACACTCTACACTCTATACCCTAAATTATTTACCCTACACTCTATACCCTACACTATATACCATACATTCTATACCCTACACTCTACACTCTATATTCTACACTCTATACCCTACACTCTATACCATACACTCTATACCCTACACTCTATACCTTACACTCTCTACTTTACACTCTACACTCTATACCCTACACTCTATAACATACCCTCTATACCATACACTCTATATCCTACACTCTATACCCTACACTCTACACTCTATACCCTACACTCTATACCATACACTCTATACCCTACACTCTATACCCTACACTCTATACCCTACACTCTACACTCTATACCCTACACTCTACACTCCACACTCTATACCCTACACTCTGTAACATACACTCTATACCCTACACTCTATACCTTACACTCTATACCCTACACTCTACACCCTACACTCTACACTCTACACCCTACACTCTACATTCTATACCCTACATTCTATACCCTACACTCTATACCCTACACTCTATACCCTACACTCTATACCCTAAACTCTACACTCTATACCCTACACTCTATAGCCTACACTCTATACTCTACACTCTATACCCTACACTCTATACCCTACACTCTAAAGCCTACACTCTGTACCCTACACCCTACACTCTATACCCTATACTCTATAACCTACATTCTGCACTCTATACCCTACACTCTATACAATACACTCTATACCCTACACTCCATACCCTACACTCTACACTCTATACCCTACACTCTACACCCTACACTCTATACCATACACTCTATACCCAACACTCTACACTCTATACCCTACACTCTACACTCTATACCCTACACTCTACACTCTATACCCTACACTCTATTCCATATACTCTATACCCTACACTCTAAACCCTACACTCTACACTCTATACCCTACACTCTACACTTTACACTCTATACCCTACACTCTATACCCTACACTCTATACTCTATAGCCTACACACAATACCCTACACTCTACACTCTATACCCTACACTCTACACTTTACACTTTATACCCTACACTCTACACCATACACTCTATACCCTACACTCTATACCCTACACTCTACACTCCATACCCTACAATCAATACCCTACACTCTATACCCTACACTCTATACCCTACACTCTACACTCTATACCCTACACTCTATACCATACACTCTATACCCTACACTCTATACCATACACTCTATACCCTACACTCTACACTCTCTACCCTACACTCTATACCCTACACTCTATACCCTACACTCTATACCCTACAATCTACACTCTATACCATACACTCTATACCCTACACTCTATAACCTACACTCTATACCATACACTCTATACCCTACACTCTATACCCTACACTCTATACCCTACACTCTATACCCTACACTCTACACTCTATGCCCTACACTCTATACCCTACACTCTATACTCTACACTCTATACCCTACACTCTATACCCTACACTCTATACCCTACACTCTACACTTTATACCCTACACTCTATACCCTACACTCTATTCCCTACACTCTATACCCTACACTTTATACAATACACTGTATACCCTACACCCTACACTCTATACCCTACACTCTACACTCTATACCCTACACTCTATACCATACCCTCTATACCCTACACTCTATACCCTACACTCTATACCTTACACTATACACTCTATACCCTACACTCTACACTGTATACCATACCCTCTATACCCTACACTCTATACCCTACACTCTACACTCTATACCCTACACTCTACACCCTACACTCTATACCATACACTCTATACCCTACACTCTATACCCTACTCTCGATACCCTACACCCTACGCTCTACACCCTACACTCTATTCCATACACTCTATACCCTACTCTATACTCTACACTCTATACCCTACTCTATACCCTACACTCTACACTCAATAACCTACACTCTACACCCTACACTCTATACCATACACTATATACCCTACACTCTATACCCTACACTCTAATCCCTACACTCTACACTCTATACCCTACACTCTACACCCTACACTCTATACACTACACTCTATACCCTACACCCTACGCTCTATACCCTACACTCTACACCCTACAGTCTACACTCTATACCCTACACTCTATTCCATACACTCTATACCCTACACTCTATACCCTACACTCTACACTCTATACCCTACACTCTACACTTTACACTCTATATACTACACTCTATACCCTACACTCTACACTCTATACCCTACACTCTGTACCCTACACTCTATACCCTACACTCTACACTCTATACCCTACACTCTATACCCTACACTCTATACTCTACACTCTATACCCTACACTCTATACCCTACACTCTACACCCTACACTCTACACCCTACACTCTATACCATACACTCTATACCCTACACTCTAAACTCTATACCCTACACTCTATACCCTACACTCTATACCCTACACCCTACGCTCTATGCCCTACAATCTATACCCTACAGTCTACACTCTATACCCTACACTCTATTCCATACACACTATACCCTACACTCTACACTCTATACCGTACACTCTACACTTTACACTCTATACCCTACACTCTATACCTTACACTCTACACTCTATACCCTACACTCTATACCCTACACTCTATACCCTACACTCTACACTCTACACTCTATACCATACACTCTATACCCTACACTCTATACCCTACACCCTACGCTCTATGCCCTACACTCTATACCCTACAGTCTACACTTTCTACTCTACAATCTACACTCTATACCCTACACTCTATACCCTACACTCTATACCCTACACTGTATTCCATATACTCTATACCCTACACTCTAAACCCTACACTCTACACTCTATACCCTACACTCTACACTTTACACTCTATACCCTACACTGTATACCCTACACTCTACACCCTACACTCTACACTCTATACCCTACACTCTACACTCTATACCCTACACTCTATACCCTACACTCTATACCCTACACTCTATACCCTACACTCTATACCCTACACTCTACACTCTATGCCCTACACTCTATAACATACACTCAATACCCCACACTCTACACTCTATACCCTACACTCTCCACTTTACACTCTATACCCACAATCTATACCCTACACTCTACACTCTATACCCTACACTCTATACCCTACACTCTATACCCTACACTCTATACCCTACACTCTGTACCCTACACCCTACACTCTATACCCTACACTCTATAACCTACACTCTGCACTCTATACCCTACACTCTATACAATACACTCTATACCCTACTCTCTAGACCCTACACTCTACACCCTACACTATACACTCTATACCCTACACTCTACACTCTACACTGTATACCATACACTCTATACCCTACACTCTGTACCCTACACTCTACACTCTATACACCCTACACTCTATACCATACACTCTATACCCTACACTCTACACTCTATACCCTACACTCTACACCCTACACTCTATACCCTACACTGTATTCCATATACTCTATACCCTACACTCTAAACCCTACACTCTACACTCTATACCATACACTCTACTCTTTACACTCTATACCCTACACTCTATACCCTACACTCTATACTCTATACCCTACACTCTATACCCTACACTCTACACTCTATACCCTACACTCTACACTTTACACTCTATACCCTACACTCTATACCCTACAATCAATACCCTACACTCTATACCCTACACTCTACACTCTATACCCTACACTCTATACCATACACTCTATACCCTACACTCTACACCTTAGACTCTATACCCTACACTCTACACTCTATACCCTACACTTTCTACCCTACACTCTATACCCTACACTCTATACTCTACACTCTATACCCTACACTCTACACTCTATACCCTACATTCTATACCCTACACTCTATACCCTACACTCTATACCCTACACTCTATACCCTACACTCTATACCATACACTCTATACCATACACTCTATACCCTACACTCTATACCCTACACTCTATACCTTACACTCTATACCCTACACTCTACACTTTCTACTCTACAATCTACACTCTATACCCTACACTCTATAACATACACTCTATACCCTACACTCTATATCCTGCACTCTATACCCTACACTCTACACTCTATACCCTACACTCTATACCATACACTCTATACTCTACACTCTATACCCTAAACTCTATACCCTACACTCTACACTCTATACCCTACACTCTACACCCTACACTCTATACCATACACTATACCCTACACTCTATACCCTACACTCTACACTCTATATCCTACACTCTACACCCTACACTCTATACCATACACTCTATACCCTACACTCTACACTCTATACCCTACACTCTATACCCTACACTCTATACCCTACACTGTATTCCATATACTCTATACCCTACACTCTAAACCCTACACTCTACACTCTATACCCTACACTCTACACTTTACACTCTATACCCTACACTGTATACCCTACACTCTATACTCTATACCCTACACTCTATACCATACACTCTATACCCTACACTCTATACCCTACACTCTACACCCTACACTCTACACTCTATACCCTACACTCTACACTCTATACCCTACACTGTATACCCTACACTCTATACTCTATACCCTACACTCTATACCATACACTCTATACCCTACACTCTATACCCTACACTCTACACCCTACACTCTACACTCTATACCCTACACTCTACACTCTATACCCTACACTCTATACCCTACACTCTATACCCTACACTCTATACCCTACACTCTATACCCTACACTCTACACTCTATACCCTACACTCTATAATATACACTCAATACCCTACACTCTACACTCTATACCTTACACTCTATAATATACACTCAATACCCTACACTCTACACTATATACCCTACACTCTATAACATACACTCTATACCCTACACTCTACACTCTACACCCTACACGCTACACTCTATACCCTACACTCTATACCCTACACTCTATACCATACACTCTATACCCTACACTCAATACCATACACTCTATACCCTACACTTTATACCTTACACTCTACACTCTATTCCATACACTCTATACCCCACACTCTATACCCTACACTCTATACCCTACACTCTACACTCTATACCCTACACTCTACACTCCACACTCTATACCCTACACTCTGTAACATACACTCTATACCCTACACTCTATACCTTACACTCTATACCCTACACTCTACACCCTACACTCTACACTCTACACCCTACACTCTACACTCTATACCCTACACTCTATACCCTACACTCTATACCCTACACTCTATACCCTACACTCTATACCCTAAACTTTACACTCTATACCCTACACTCTATACCCTACACTGTATACCCTACACTCTACACACTACACTCTACACTCTATTCCCTTATACTCTACACTCTATACCCTACACTCTATACCCTACACTCTATACCCTACACTCTATACCCTACACTCTGTACCCTACACCCTACACTCTATACCCTACACTCTATACCCTACACTCTATACCCTACACTATACACTCTATACCCTACACTCTACACTCTACACTGTATACCATACTCTCTATACCCTACACTCCATACCCTACACTCTATACCCTACACTCTACACCCTACACTCTATACCATACACTCTATACCCAACACTCTACACTCTATACCCTACACTCTACACTCTATACCCTACATTCTATACCCTACACTCTATACCCTACACTCTATACCCTACACTCTATACCCTACACTCTATACCATACACTCTATACCATACACTCTATACCCTACACTCTATACCCTACACCCTATACCTTACACTCTATACCCTACACTCTACACTTTCTACTCTACAATCTACACTCTATACTCTACACTCTATAACATACACTCTATACCCTACACTCTATATCCTGCACTCTATACCCTACACTCTACACTCTATACCCTACACTCTATACCATACACTCTATACTCTACACTCTATACCCTAAACTCTATACCCTACACTCTACACTCTATACCCTACACTCTACACCCTACACTCTATACCATACACTCTATACCCTACACTCTATACCCTACTCTCTACACTCTATATCCTACACTCTACACCCTACACTCTATACCATACACTCTATACCCTACACTCTACACTCTATACCCTACACTCTATACCCTACACTCTATACCCTACACTGTATTCCATATACTCTATACCCTACACTCTAAACCCTACACTCTACACTCTATACCCTACACTCTACACTTTACACTCTATACCCTACACTGTATACCCTACACTCTATACTCTATACCCTACACTCTATACCATACACTCTATACCCTACACTCTATACCCTACACTCTACACCCTACACTCTACACTCTATACCCTACACTCTACACTCTATACCCTACACTGTATACCCTACACTCTATACTCTATACCCTACACTCTATACCATACACTCTATACCCTACACTCTATACCCTACACTCTACACCCTACACTCTACACTCTATACCCTACACTCTACACTCTATACCCTACACTCCATACCCTACACTCTATACCCTACACTCTATACCCAACACTCTACACTCTATACCCTACACTCTATAATATACACTCAATACCCTACACTCTACACTCTATACCCTACACTCTATAATATACACTCAATACCCTACACTCTACACTCTATACCCTACACTCTATAACATACACTCTATACCCTACACTCTACACTCTACACCCTACACGCTACACTCTATACCCTACACTCTATACCCTACACTCTATACCATACACTCTATACCCTACACTCAATACCATACACTCTATACCCTACACTTTATACCTTACACTCTACACTCTATTCCATACACTCTATACCCCACACTCTATACCCTACACTCTATACCCTACACTCTACACTCTATACCCTACACTCTACACTCCACACTCTATACCCTACACTCTGTAACATACACTCTATACCCTACACTCTATACCTTACACTCTATACCCTACACTCTACACCCTACACTCTACACTCTACACCCTACACTCTACACTCTATACCCTACACTCTATACCCTACACTCTATACCCTACACTCTATACCCTACACTCTATACCCTAAACTTTACACTCTATACCCTACACTCTATATCCTACACTGTATACCCTACACTCTACACCCTACACTCTACACTCTATACCCTACACTCTACACTCTATACCCTACACTCTATACCCTACACTCTATACCCTACACTCTATACCCTACACTCTGTACCCTACACCCTACACTCTATACCCTACACTCTATACCCTACACTCTATACCCTACACTATACACTCTATACCCTACACTCTACACTCTACACTGTATACCATTCTCTCTATACCCTACACTCCATACCCTACACTCTATACCCTACACTCTACACCCTACACTCTATACCATACACTCTATACCCAACACTCTACACTCTATACCCTACACTCTACACTCTATACCCTACACTCTATACCCTACACTCTACACTCTATACCCTACACTCTATTCCATATACTCTATACCCTACACTCTAAACCCTACACTCTACACTCTATACCCTACACTCTACACTTTACACTCTATACCCTACACTCTATACCCTACACTCTATACTCTATAGCCTACACACTATACCCTACACTCTACACTCTATACCCTACACTCTACACCATACACTCTATACCCTACACTCTATACCCTACACTCTACACTCTATACCCTACACTCTATACCATACACTCTATACCCTACACTCTATACCATACACTCTATACCCTACACTCTACACTCTCTACCCTACACTCTCTACCCTACACTCTATACCCTACACTCTATACTCTACACTCTATACCCTACACTCTACACTCTATACCCTACATTCTATAACCTACACTCTATACCCTACACTCTATACCCTACACTCTATACCCTAAACTCTATACCATACACCCTATACCCTACACTCTACACTCTATACCCTACACTCTATACCCTACACTCTATACCATACACTCTATACCCTACACTCTATACCATACACTCTATACCCTACACTCTACACTCTCTACCCTACACTCTCTACCCTACACTCTATACCCTACACTCTATACTCTACACTCTATACCCTACACTCTACACTCTATACCCTACATTCTATAACCTACACTCTATACCCTACACTCTATACCCTACACTCTATACCCTAAACTCTATACCATACACCCTATACCCTACACTCTACACTCTATACCCTACACTCTATACCCTACACTCTATACCATACACTCTATACCCTACACTCTATACCTTACACTCTATACCCTACACTCTACACTCTCTACTCTACACTCTACACTCTATACCCTACACTCTATAACATACACTCTATACCCTACACTCTATATCCTACACTCTATACCCTACACTCTACACTCTATACCCTACACTCTATACCATACACTCTATACCCTACACTCTATACCCTACACTCTATACCCTACACTCTATACCCTACACTCTACACTCTATACCCTACAATCTACACTTTACACTCTATAACCTACACTCTATACCCTACATTCTACACTCTATACCCTACACTCTATACCATACACTCTATACCCTACACTCTATACCCTACACTCTATACCCTACACTCTATACCCTACACTCTACACTCTATACCCTACAATCTACACTTTACACTCTATAACCTACACTCTATACCCTACACTCTACACTCTATACCCTACACTCTACACTCTACACTCTATACCCTACACTCTATACCCTACACTCTACACTCTATACCCTACACTCTATACCCTACACACTATACCCTCCACTCTATACCCTCCACTCTATATCCTACACTCTACACTCTATACTCTACACTCTACACTCTATACCCTACACTCTATACCCTACACTCTATACCCTACACTCTATACCCTACACTCTATACCCTACACTCTACACTCTATACCCTACACTCTATAACATACACTCAATACCCTATACTCTACACTCTATACCCTACACTCTATAACATACACTCTATACCCTACACTCTATACCTTACACTCTATACCCTACACTCTACACCCTACACTCTACACTCTACACCCTACACTCTACACTGTATACCCTACACTCTATACCCTACACTCTATACCATACACTCTATACCCTACACTCTATACCATACACTCTATACCCTACACTTTATACCTTACACTCTACACTCTATTCCATACACTCTATACCCCACACTCTACACTCTATAACCTACAATCTACACTCCACACTCTATACCCTACACTCTATACCCTACACTCTATACTCTATTCCCTACACTCTATACCCTACACTCTACACTCTATACCATACACTCGAATCCCTACACTCTACACTCTATACCCCACACTCTATACAATACACTGTATACCCTACACCCTACACTCTACACCCTACACTCTACACTCTATACCCTACACTCTATACCCTTCACTCTACACTCTATACCCTACACTCTATACCCTACACTCTATACTCTACACTCTATACCCTACACTCTATACCCTACACTCTATACCCTACACTCTATACCCTACACTCTGTACCCTACAACCTACACTCTATACCCTACACTCTATAACCTATACTCTGCACTCCATACCCTACACTCTATACAATACACTCTATACCCTACACTCTGGACCCTACACTCTATACCCTACACTATACACTCTATACGCTACACTCTACACTCTACACTGTATACCATACACTCTATACCCTACACTCTATACCCTACACTCTACACTCTATACCCTACACTCTACACCCTACACTCTATACCATACACTCTATACCCTACACTCTATACCCTACACTCTACACTCTATACCCTACACTCTATACCCTACACTCTACACTCTATACCCTACACTCTATACCCTACACTCTATACCCTACACTCTATACCTTACATTCTACACTCTATACCCTACACAATATACCCTACACTCTATACCCTACACTCTACACTCTATAACCTACACTCTATTCCATATACTCTATACCCTACACTCTAAACCCTACACTCTACACTCTATACCCTACACTCTACACTTTACACTCTATACCCTACACTCTATACCCTACACTCTATACCCTACACTCTATTCCATAAACTCTATACCCTACACTCTAAACCCTACACTCTACACTCTATACCCTACACTCTACACTTTACACTCTATACCCTACACTCTATACTCTATACCCTACACTCTATACCCTACACTGTACACTTTACATTCTATACCCTACACTCTATACCCTACACTCTACACCATACACTCTATACCCTACACTCTATACCCTACACTCTACACTCTATACCCTACAATCAATACCCTACACTCTATACCCTACACTCCATACCCTACACTCTACAGTCTATACCATACACTCCATACCCTACACTCTATACCATACACTCTATACCCTACACTCTACACTCTCTACCCTACACTCTATACCCTACACTCTATACCCTACACTCTATACTCTGCACTCTATACCCTACACTCTACACCCTAAATTATTTACCCTACACTCTATACCCTACACTCTATACCCTACACTCTATACCATACACTCTATACCCTACACTCTACACTCTATATTCTACACTCTATACCATACACTCTATATCCTACACTCTATACCCTACACTCT